>NW_027456475.1:137500-330000 GCF_040206685.1 Ascaphus truei
TCACTCACAGACACACTCACACACAGACACACTCTCACAGACACACACTCACAGACACACTCACAGATACAGACACTCACAGACACACACACAGTCACTCAGTCTGTCACACACACACACTCACCGGGTCGCACGTGGCAGCAGTGAGGCCTCCGCACAGCAGTGGGCCCACCACATGGCAGCGGGGCCTCTGCAAGGCAGGGGGGGTCACACATCGCAGCGGGGGCCTCCGCAAGGCAGCCGGGCTCTCTGCAAGGGGCCGCCGGGGCCGCCCCCCCGAAGCAGCCGACGCCGCAGCATGCTCCCCCCACCGAAGCGAACCCCCTTCAGAGGCGGACACCCCTGGGGAGCAAGCGGGGATCGAGCAGGAGATCAGGGGGAGGAGATCAGGGGCAGGAGGCGCGCACGGGGGAAGATGGGTTGGCGCTTCCCCCTCCGTATCAAGTTGGGAGCGGATGGGGGCTGGGTTGCGCACGGGGCTTGTGTTGGCGCTTCCCCCTCCGTCCCACGTGGAGAGCGGGGGGGAGGGATGCGGGGAGGCTGGGTTGCTGGGGGGAACAGGCAGCGGGCCCACAGGCAGCGCAGAGGGCAGGACACCCTGCTTGCCCTGTGCATGCGCGCCGGGACAACGGAAATCCCTGCCATTTTTTTCAACTTTTTTTTAAATGTAATTAACTGGCGCCCGGCCGGGCCCCCCCTGACTCACGGGAGGAGATCAGGGGCAGGAGGGGGAGGAGATCAGGAGGGGGAGGAGATCAGGGGAAGGGGCTCTTCCCCGCGTTAACCCAATCAGGGAGGGGGATTATTTATTTATTTAAAAAAAATTAAAAATTGGCACGAGCAGGGGAATTCATAGAGCACGGCTCGCCAGCGGCCTATATCCACTCGCCACGGGCGAGTGGTTATCATTATTTGTCGAACACCGTATATAAATATATATATATACACACACACATATATATATATATATATATGCAAATACAACTGTATGCTCATCTGCATGTCTTAGGCAGGTCTGCAACCCCGCCTTTCCCCATTATCACCCAGCATACAGCACTTCCACTGCAGCAAGGGATTCTGGGAAATGACATGCAAATGAGCACACAGTGTCACTTTTTGCCTCAAAAAACATTTTTAACATGGTTCCCTATAGGCTTAAGCTTGCTGCATGATCACAGCTTTGAGCACAGCCAGGGTTAAGGTGCATACCCAGAAAACCACCCACAGACAGCTGTCTCGACCTTAATGGGTCTCATCAGTGTGGGGTTGATTTTAACTGGGTATGCAAAGAGGCTATGGGATAGGCTATACCATAATACTGAGTTAAGTTATGGTGAGTAAAAAAAGTGACAAAAACCCTCCACAGGAAAGAAAATATGCAAATACAACTGTATGCTCATCTGCATGTCTTAGGCAGGTCTGCAACCCCGTGGGTTGTCACTTTTTCTACTCACCATTATGGTGTATATATATATATATATATATATATATATATACACTGTATACACACACACACACACACACACATATAATCAAAAAATAAATAGATGATACCGTTCTCTGGCTAACAAAATGCTTTTATTTGTGTGAGCTTTCGGGATACACTGATCTCTTCTTCCTGCGATGTTACAAGGAATGAAGCAAGCAAATGGTATACTTAAAAACAGTGTCTCTTGGAATGTTATCTGTGCTTGTCCCTCCCCCGTGTGTGGATGAGATTTATGACTAGAGGTGTTAAATGGATCCTGAAAGTTAGTGATGTAAGAGTGTGTGTGTATCTGTGTGAATATAAATGAATGGAGAGTCCACAGTGTATACAGTGCTTTACAAAAGGTGTGTGTGGAGTGAGAGTTAATATAAATGGTGTGGGTAGGTGTGGAAATGTGAGAGATTGTAGCATAACTAAAAGTGTGTGTAGAAACTATGTGGTCCCTATTGGTGTATAGGGATGGAAAAACAAGGAGTATTAGTATGTGTAAGAGACAGCTGTGTGTGCGTACATATAGCCCAGTATGTATAGACATGGCCTATAGCGCTCATGGGAAGAGAGTTCACTTGTGTCAGTAATGACTCATAAAATTTCGATCTCTGTTTAGACCACCGCTAAGTGTCCCGAACAGTTGCATAAATTTGTATTCATGCAACCGTCTCTCTTTCGGTGTTTTAAGATTACCTTTGAGTATGGCCACCTTCAGATCGTTCATCTTATGGCCAGAGTCAGAGAAATGTTCGCTGACAGGACTGTCTCTTGTTCCGCGTGTGATGCTGTGGCGCTGCAGGTTTATTCTCTTGTTTAGCCCCTGCCCCGTCTCACCTATTTAGTAGCAGCCCCCTGAGCATTTCATGCACATGAGGTACACGACATTGCTGGAGGAACAGGTGAACCTTCTTCTGATTTTGTATTCCCGATTCCTGTTCGGTATTTGTATTGTGTCCGCTGTGTAGAGCATTGCGCAGGTTTTGCATCTTGCGTCCTGGCATGGTTTCGTCCCGCATTCAGTTGTAGTGCTGAATACTTTACTCCTCACCATAATATTCTTGAGATTATGAGGTTGCCTGTATGATAATAAGGGTGCTTCAGGGAAGACCTGTTGCAGTCTTGTATCTTCCTGGAAGATGAGTTGTAGTTCCCTGGCGATCTTGCATAGGGCTCCTAGGTGTGGGTTATATGTGACCACCAAAGGTACCCTGTCGCTTGTCTTTCTGTTTGTATTCAAGGAGATCACTTCTTGGTATTCTGGTGGCTTTGTGAATTTGCTGGTCTACAATTCTGCGGTTATATCCACGGTTTATAAAATCTGATCTCAAGGCTTTAATCCGCTGGTCTCTGTCTGCTGTGTCGGAGCATATCCGAGTTGTATCGTATGGCTTGACTGAAGATGGTTGCATGTTTGGTGTGTGTCGGGTGGAAGCTGTTGTCCCTCAAATAGCTGGCTCTGTCTGTAGGTTTGCGGTATACAGATGTCTGTAGTTGGTTGTTTATAGTAATGGGGGTGTCTAGGAAATGTACTTCATCCGGGGAATGGGTGAGTTTGAGGTTGATTGTCGGGTGGAACGTATTGAAGTTGTCATAGAAATGTAGGAGATCCTGTTCGCCAGAGGTCCAAATCAGGAGGATGTCATCGATGTAGCGAAGGTATGTAAGGGGTTTCAAGTGACAGGTGGAAAGAAAGTCACTTTCCAGTTTTGCGCAGAACAGATTGGTATACTGTGGCGCCATCCGAGTACCCACAGCGGTCCCAGTTGTCTGGAGGTATGTGTCATTTCCAAAATATATATATATATATATATATATATATATATATATATATATATATATAGTGGTTGACAAACCAAACGTGTCAAATCAAATTACCAAACGTGTGCTGCTTGGGCCAATATTTACTCGCCCGGGGGTTAAATCCACTCGCCCGGGGCGAGCAAATGTATAGGTTTGTCGAACACTGTATATATATATATATATATGAAACAAAAAGAAGACGGCGCTGCTCCCATAGTATAATACTGTAAATAGATAATTTATTGATAAATGCTGCTAGATTACAGACACTTACAATAGATATAAAGGTCATAAGCAGTGGTTAAAATGATCTTGGCACATCACCCGTTATTCAGTCCGTGTGCTGATCCACGTCCAGCTGATCTGGTAAGCTCCCTTTGCGGACGCCAGGAACGTGCGCGCGCACTCAATCTCTTCCTGGTATTCAAGTCTCGCGATAGATGGTCACCGGGTAGTAGCACAGGATCCAGGCACAGTTCAATAAGCACACCCTGCACTGCTCCAATACAGGAATGGAATGGCGCCAAAGTAATGACGAATATACTTCTGATGTATTAAAGTCCAATATTTTCTCTTTCCCTACGCGTTTCGTCGCTTCATGCGACTTCCTCAGGGGTTAACACTAAACTGTTGGAGAACCACATATATAGCTAAATACATGATTAAATGCTTCAAGGCACATGGGTAATAATTAGATAATTAACTTCTTGGGGCTGGGTGGGGGGGAAAACATGGAAAAAACATGAGGTTGAGAAAAAAATGACAATTACATGACAAATACATAAAGTGATAGTTATAAAAAACATACTATATGATAATAAAAGATGTGCAAATTATACATGAAGAATAATTATTTAATATGTGATAGTAATTAAAAACATTCAATAAAAGTGATAAGATATACATGTATAAAATAGATGATACATGTATGCTATAACAATTGACATAAAATAGTGTCCACACGGTAATGTAGATATGTTGTTAGGGCCTTTCAAAGATAGCCTGATCTACATTCAAGGCAAGGTACAGTAAACCTTTAACAAACAATAATTCTCATGTCGTGTCGTCCTCTAAAGTCTCTCCTAAGGCCCGGGCCATAGAGGGGTGAGGAGTTCCGAGCTGCGCTGACGCTGAGGCTCGCCTGCTGAAATCTGCGCGATTTCATGCCCATGCAGGCGAGCAAGCAGGCGCGATCGGAGGCGGGGGGAGACTGAGGGAGGCGGGGCAGTGACGTCACAGGGCCAATCGCCCGCGACGCACTGACGTCGGCGCCGTGAAGTTGATGCAGCTCCACGCTGATTGCATGTTTTCAGATGACAGCACGCTGAAAAACAGCTTGGCGCTCGGCTGAAAACTCCAGCGCCTCAGCACGCCTGCGGACGCTCGCGTGAGCCCCCTCTAAAGGCATCCTCATTGAGGATGCAGGGGCTCAGCGCGGAGCGTCCGCACAGCTCAGCACGGCCTGTCCTTCTATGGACTCGGCCTAAGTCTGATTCCCAGTGTCTAATGTAACACAGTCTGGTCTCGTTGGGCGTCACTGGACAGATCACTTCCCTGTACATCCTAGATGTGAGTCCCCTTGTGTCCGTAGCTCTAGCACACAGCTGCTCAAAATTTGTTCGTGCCGGTCTGATTGGGGTTTTGTTATAAAAATCTCTGATCTGGAGGTATCGATAGAATTCTTTATTTGGGATAGCTTTAGAGGATTTAATTTGCTCAAACTTTGTATGTAGTTTCTACCCTGCAGATCCTTAAGACGGGTTATCCCCGCTTGAATCCAATTGAAGAGGTTCTTGCTATTCAGCCCTGGAGCGGAGTCTGGATTGCCGGCAATTGGGGTCATCAGTGAGCCTGTGGTAGTCAAGTGGCAGCTAAATTTTGTGGCCTCCCAAACTCTTAATGAATTAACCATGGTCTGTAGCGGATATATGTGTGTATACCAGTGTTACCTCTCTGGGCGTGTATGTGTATACCAGTGTTACTTCTCTGGGCGTGTATGTGTATACCAGTATTACCTCTCTGGGCGTGTATGTGTATACCAGTATTACCTCTCTGGGCGTGTATGTGTATACCAGTATTACTTCTCTGGGCGTGTATGTGTATACCAGTATTACCTCTCTGGGCGTGTATGTGTATACCGGTATTACCTCTCTGGGCGTGTATGTGTATACCAGTATTACCTCTCTGGGCGTGTACGTGTATACCGATATTTCCTCTCTGGGCATGTATGTGTATACCAGTATTAACTCTCTGGGCGTGTATGTGTATACCGATATTTCCTCTCTGGGCGTGTATGTGTATACCAGTATTACTTCTCTGGGCGTGTACGTGTATACCGATATTTCCTCTCTGGACATGTATGTGTATACCGGTATTACCTCTATGGGCGTGTATGTGTATACCGGTATTACCTCTCTGGGTGTGTATGTGTATACCGGTATTACCTCTCTGGGTGTATATGTGTATACCGGTATTACCTCTCTGGGTGTATGTGTATACCGATATTTCCTCTCTGGGCGTGTATGTGTATACCGGTATTAACTCTCTGGAAATGTATAGGTGTACGGTACAGGCATATCCCGCATTAACGTACGCAATGGGAGCGGAGCACGTATGTAAAGCGAAAATGTACTTAAAGTGAAGCACTGCTTTTTCCCCACTTATCGATGCATGTACTGTATGGCAATCGTCATATACGTGCATAACTGATGTAAATAACGCATTTGTAACAGGCTCTATAGTCTCTCCATTTGCGCACAGCTTCGGTACAGGTAGGGAGCTGGTATTGCTGTTCAGAACGTTGTTCAGGATGTGCTGACAGGTGTATGCGCGAGCTGCCGTTTGCCTATTGGGCGATATGTCCTTACTCGTGAGTGTACTTAAAGTGAGTGTCCTTATACCGGGGTATGCCTGTATTACCTCTCTAGGCGTATATGTGTATACCGGTATTACCTCTCTGGGCCTGTACGTGTATACCATATTACCTCTCTGGGCGTGTATGTTTATACCGGTATTACCTCTCTGGACGTGTATGTGTATACTGGTACTACCTCTCTGGACATGTATGTGTATACAGGTATTAACTCTCTGGGTGTGTCAGTGTATACCATATTACCTCTCTGGGTGTGTCTGTGTATACCGGTATTATTTCTCTGGACATGTATGTGTATACCGGTGTTACCTCTCTAGGCGTGTACGTGTTTACCGGTATTACCTCTCTGGGCGTGTATGTGTATACCGGTATTACCTCTCTGGGCGTGTACGTGTATACCAGTATTACTTCTCTTGGCGTGTCTGTGTATGCTGGTATTATCTCTCTGGACATGTATGTGTATACCAGTGTTACCTCTCTAGGCGTGTACGTGTATACCGGGGTTACCTCTCTGGGCGTGTATGTGTATACCGGTGTTACCTCTCTAGGCGTGTACGTGTATACCGGTATTACCTCTCTGGGCGTGTATGTGTATACCGGTATTACCTCTCTGGGCGTGTACATGTATACCAGTATTACTTCTCTTGGCGTGTCTGTGTATGCTGGTATTACCTCTCGGGACATGTATGTGTATACAGGTATTAACTCTCTGGGCGTGTACGTGTATACCGGTATTACCTCTCTGGGCGTATATGTGTATACCGGTATTACTTCTTTTGGCGTGTCTGTGTATGCCGGTATTACCACTCTGGACGTGTATGTGTATACCGGTATTACATCTCTGGGCGTGTATGTGTATACTGGTATACTTCTCTGGGTGTGTATGTGTATATCGGTATTACCTCTCTGGGCATGTATGTGTATACCGGTATTACAGTACATCTCTGGACGTGTATGTGTATACCGGTATTACATCTCTGGGCGTGTATGTGCATACTGGTATACCTCTCTGAACATGTATGTGTATACCGGTATTACATCTCTGGACGTGTATGTGTATACAGGTATTAACTCTCTGGACGTGTATGTGTATACCGGTATTACATCTCTGGACGTGTATGTGTATACCGGTATTACATCTCTGGGCGTGTATGTGCATACTGGTATACCTCTCTGAACATGTATGTGTATACCGGTATTACATCTCTGGAAGTGTATGTGTATACAGGTATTAACTCTCTGGACGTGTATGTGTATACCGGTATTACATCTCTGGACGTGTATGTGTATACCGGTATTACATCTCTGGACGTGTATGTGTATACCGGTATTACATCTCTGGGCGTGTATGTGCATACTGGTATACCTCTCTGAACATGTATGTGTGTAGCCAGGTCTCCCCAGCACGTCCGCACCCCCCTCACCTGACTGCTGATCGCGGAGGCTGCCGCGTCCAATGGCGGCTCCGTTCGGCGATGGCAGGGGAGAGGGCGGTCAGGTCCCGGCTCGGGGGTTGCCGGGGACGCGTGCGGCCGGTTGCCAAGGCCGCACGCGCATCTCAGGGCTCCCGGCGCTCCCGGAGCCGGGCGGATAGGGCCCCGCCATTGCGCTTCAGTTCGCGCATGCGCAGTAGGTCCCCGGCGGCCCAGTTAGCTCGCGCATGCGCAGGGAGGCTGCGAGAGGCAGGGAAGAGTCGCGCGAGGGCAGAGACAGAGCAGGAAACAGTGAGGCGGCCATTAATAGATCGCGCATGCGCGGGAGAAGCGCGCACGCGGCCCCAATGGTATAACAGCCTCCTGGGAACTACAACTCCCAGGAGGCATAGAGAGACAGGCACCAGGTGCCTGATAGTGGCCAATAGGGCTGGAGGAAGCTCAGCCCGGGAAAAGAGATACATTTCCCGGGCTTTGCATGAGTCAGTTAGTTGGAGCAGCGGAGCTGAAGGGGAAGGAAGGATGCAGGGAGTGAGTGCAGCTCCTGCATCCAGATAGGTACCCACACCCTCCAGGTAGGCCCCAACTCCCCACCAGGTTAGTGGGTAACTGAAAAGGGACGGCCCTAGATAGGGAGGTCACCCTTAGTGTGTGTAAGGTGCAGGTTTGGCAGTGCCACAGCGGGTAGTGCTGTGCGCACTGGCAAATAGGCATAGAGTGCGTGCAGTGGGTTATTGGTGCGGGTTCCAGGTTGCTGTGTTGAGTGTTGCATGTGACGCTGCATGTACTGAGTGCAAGGTGTGTTACTGTCTGCAGGCTGACTGTGAGAGCTGTGTGTCGGCTGCAGGCGCGTTAGGATTAGTGAGTTAGCTAGTGGTTAGTGAGGTTTCTGGACTTGGGGTAGTAGGGGAGGGGGGTAGGTTATTAACCCCGCAGGCCCTAGGAGTTTTCCCCAAGCCACCCCAGGTTGCGGTTCATCAGGGACAGGCCCTAGGTTAGAGTTCCTGTCACTTTAGGGATAGATAGGGATAGATAGGGATAGCGGCGGTTGCTGTTCCCGGAAAGCGGTTGGACCCACGTTGGGGTCCACAGAGACTGTGTTCCCGAGGGGACCATCCTAGCTGTCCACAAGTGCAGGAGTTCGGTTGGAGGAGTCCTCGCCGATTGACCCTTTGAGAAGAGTGTTGCAGGCCCGAGCATCGGAGTGCTCGGAAGGTACCTCTGTATTATATGTGCACCAACAGGCCTATTAATTTAGTGACTGCGCAGTCACCCACGATCTCCGTAGGAGTACGGGACATTGGGTGGGGGTTACAGGACACTGGGTGGGAACACCAGACATTGGGCAGAAGGTGCTCCAGTATTGCATAAGGTTATGATGTTATGTAATGTGTTATATGTTCATAAGTAAAGTCCTTAGTTATTATATAATCACTGTTTGTGTGGTTTCTGATTGGGTTCCTATTTAGGGTCATTCTACACTTCCATAGAATCCTACATAGGTGGAGGCGCTGAAAGAAGATCCGTTCCTGAGGATTCACCCCAGGCTCTCATTAGCGGAGGCTCAGACCTCCTGTGAGCCTGTAGGTATACGCACCACACCGGTAACACTACATGTTCTACTCACCCACACTATATATGAGATTGGGTGGGGTGGAATACCCGTTACATTTGGAGGCGCTGCTGAGATACCACCTGGGGTGCCCTGTCCATTTTTTTTCTAAATTGTCCCATCCCTATTTTTGTCGCCATGTTTGTGAAGTCCAGAGACGAGGTCCTTGCCTGGGCTTTGCGGCAGTATATGGAACCTGGCCAGGTAGTGGCGGTAGGAGGCATTCCCGCTCTTATACCCGCAGTTAAAGTCCGGGAGTATATGTGTAAAATTCCTGGGTGGCCGTGGGCATGTGTCTTAGAGGAAGAACAAGATCCCACGTCTATATGGAAAACCATACTTTTTGTTGTAACTCACACTGAGGATATATGCCTGGCAGAGGCACCGTCCGCGCTGTTCATGCCCGGGGGCCCCTCAGAAGGGTACCCCCTAGTCTATGCCGACCCAGCAAAATGGCGTCTCCCGCCAAATCAGGAGAGCGCACGTGCTGCTGACTGCAAGCCTGCACAGAAAGATGTCGCAACATTCTGTCCGGGTTTGGCGCGAAAGTCAGAGCACCTCCCCTGTGATGTGAGTGACTCAGTGCAGAGCGAAAACCAATCCCTTGTAAAAAGTGCCCTTCCTTTAGATTCCACCAGGGGGAGCAAGCACGGTTATCTTCAACCATACGTGGACGCTGTGATAGACACTCTGATCTCTGAGGATGAGATGATGCATGAGGATGAGATAGACTGTCAGGGGATACACCCTAATGTGTATGTGCCCTGGCAAGCGCCAGGAATAGATCTCCTTATGCTACTGTGCCCCTGCTTGCAAGAAGCCTATGACGAGGGAGCCGTCATGTCCCAAGTGCCACTAGACTTCAGAATCACCGAGGTAGATGGGGAGCCGTGTACACAGTGCTTTAGCCCCACCTGTGACTGTTCTAGGGGAGCACTGGCGTGGGAGCCCAGATGTGATTGTTGCGGTGCAATTTTCTTGATGCCTATTGTACCCCAGCCTACAGAGCCAGCTAAGGAGCCAAGTGAACCCTTGGCGGAGAAGAGCGCGACTGCAGTGGAGGTACCGGAGCACGCCAGCTTCGTACCCACAACCACTGGCTGTATTACAGAAGGATCTGGTGACTACCTTGCGGAGGATACTGTCATGATATCTTCCGGGGAAAAGGTGTATCCCGATGTTGCGGACCCTGCTGTGGGCCCGTGTGCCCTACAATGGTCAGTCCGACCTACTACGGAGGTACCATCGGTCCTAGAATGGGGACCAGTACCTAACGCCGACAAGGGTGAGTCGACTGCCCCAGGGGTGTCGGGGGTGAGCCTCCAGGTGACCGCGGAGCACGATGGCTCCTTAAGTCTGGTCGCCCGGGCGAAGGGCTTCCCTCTGCATCGCGTCCTGGTGGAGGTGTCCTCATTAGAAGGTAGCTGTCCAGACAAGAGAGTGGACCAGTGTCTACCGCCGATCCTTCCGGAAGAAGGGAAGCCCATCGTCAGCCAGCCGAGTGGTAAGGAACCCCCTTGTTCCCCACAGACTCCGATGGAGGTGGCCGTGAAGAAGGCCAAAGCTACGGTTCCTGAGCGGAGTGTGAGCCCGTGTGCTCCGACACAAGTGGTCCCAGGACTGGGATCCAACGCTCCTGAAGTTCGAGTCAGTGAGTGGACTGTCCCAGAAGAGTTGGGGACAGGTCCCGATACCACCAAGGTGGGAACTGACAGCGTCCCCGAGGACCTGTTGGCCACCGTGAATCACCGCAGGGGTAAGGTGTCTACTCTTTCCCCCCTGCCAGGTGAAACCGAGACATTGTCCAGTGCTCGCTTCTCAGTGGAAGCCTCGCAAGTCCGTAGGGACAAGGACTGTGTAAAGGAAGATCCAGGGAGACTGGCCTCCTTTACGCCCAAAAAGGAGCGTGCCAATCGCCAGGTGGTGGACCGCGGGAAAGGTCCTGGCCTCCTGGTCTACCGCACCCCTGCCGCGGATGACCGGGTAAAGGTCTGCTTCAGAGACACTGTGCTACTCCTTCCACCAGGGGGAGGAAGTAGCGAAGAGCCAGTAACTGTCGCTTTAGAGTGTGCTCTCCAAGAAATTTTTCTGGGGGAGGCTCACGGACGCAAAAGTGAGGTACCCCCATCTGATCTGGTAGGGGCACCCCACACATGGTCTCAGCCAGTCTCGGGTATTATTGAGTGTGATGTACCATGTAATCTGAGGTGTAAAGTCGACCTGATAAGTGTAACAAATATGACATGCCGTATTTTATTGTGTAACCTTATGTCAGGGTATGGCGTTCTCCAAGCGAGGACGTTGGATTTTCCACCAGGGGGAGAGTGTAGCCAAGTCTCCCCAGCACGTCCGCACCCCCCTCACCTGACTGCCGATCGCGGGGGCCGCCGCGTCCAATGGCGGCTCCGTTCGGCGATGGCAGGGGAGAGGGCGGTCAGGTCCCGGCTCGGGGGTTGCCGGGGACGCGTGCGGCCGGTTGCCAAGGCCGCACGCGCATCTCAGGGCTCCCGGCGCTCCCGGAGCCGGGCGGATAGGGCACCGCCATTGCGCTTCAGTTCGCGCATGCGCAGTAGGTCCCCGGCGGCCCAGTTAGCTCGCGCATGCGCAGGGAGGCTGCGAGAGGCAGGGAAGAGTCGCGCGAGGGCAGAGACAGAGCAGGAAACAGTGAGGCGGCCATTAATAGATCGCGCATGCGCGGGAGAAGCGCGCACGCGGCCCCAATGGTATAGCAGCCTCCTGGGAACTACAACTCCCAGGAGGCATAGAGAGACAGGCACCAGGTGCCTGATAGTGGCCAATAGGGCTGGAGGAAGCTCAGCCCGGGAAAAGAGATACATTTCCCGGGCTTTGCATGAGTTAGTGGGTAACTGAAAAGGGACGGCCCTAGATAGGGAGATCACCCTTAGTGTGTGTAAGGTGCAGGTTTGGCAGTGCCACAGCGGGTAGTGCTGTGCGCACTGGCAAATAGGCATAGAGTGCGTGCAGTGGGTTATTGGTGCGGGTTCCAGGTTGCTGTGTTGAGTGTTGCATGTGACGCTGCATGTACTGAGTGCAAGGTGTGTGCAGCGTGTGTTACTGTCTGCAGGCTGACTGTGAGAGCTGTGTGTCGGCTGCAGGCGCGTTAGGATTAGTGAGTTAGCTAGTGGTTAGTGAGGTTTCTGGACTTGGGGTAGTAGGGGAGGGGGGTAGGTTATTAACTCCGCAGGCCCTAGGAGTTTTCCCCAAGCCACCCCAGGTTGCGGTTCATCAGGGACAGGCCCTAGGTTAGGGTTCCTGTCACTTTAGGGATAGATAGGGATAGCGGCGGTTGCTGTTCCCGGAAAGCGGTTGGACCCACGTTGGGGTCCACAGAGACTGTGTTCCCGAGGGGACCGCCCTAGCGGTCCACAAGTGCAGGAGTTCGGTTGGAGGAGTCCTCGCCGATTGACCCTTTGAGAAGAGTGTTGCAGGCCCGAGCATCGGAGTGCTCGGAAGGTACCTCTGTATTATATGTGCACCAACAGGCCTATTAATTTAGTGACTGCGCAGTCACCCACGATCTCCGTAGGAGTACGGGACATTGGGTGGGGGTTACAGGACACTGGGTGGGAACACCAGACATTGGGCAGAAGGTGCTCCAGTATTGCATAAGGTTATGATGTTATGTAATGTGTTATATGTTCATAAGTAAAGTCCTTAGTTATTATATAATCACTGTGTGTGTGGTTTCTGATTGGGTTCCTATGTAGGGTCATTCTACACTTCCATAGAATCCTACATAGGTGGAGGCGCTGAAAGAAGATCCGTTCCAGAGGATTCACCCCAGGCTCTCATTAGCGGAGGCTCAGACCTCCTGTGAGCCTGCAGGTATACGCACCACACCGGTAACACTACATGTTCTACTCACCCACACTATATATGAGATTGGGTGGGGTGGAATACCCGTTACATGTGTATAACCGGTATTACCTTTCTGGGCGTGTATGTGTATTCCGGTATTACCTATCTGGGCGTGTATGTGTATATCGTATTATCTCCCTGGGCGTGTGTGTATACAGGTATTAACTCTCTGGGAAGAAAATAAAGTGCGCAACTACTAATTGAGTGACGTGATAATTAGTGATTAAATAAAATTACGTGACCTTGAACAGAGTGTCTGCAGCTGCGATGGAGGGGGGGCTCAGGGACCCCCTAAGCTAACAGATAAAAACAGAAAAGACACAGCGCACAATACCGGAATACACATACACGCCCAGAAAGGTAATACCGGTTATACACATACATGTTCAGAGAGGTATACCAGTATGCATATACACGCCCAGAGATGTAATACCGGTATACACATACACGTCCAGAGATGTAATACCGGTATACACATACACGCCCAGAGAGGTAAAACCGTTATACACATACACGCCAAGAAAGGTAATACAGGTATACACATACACGCCCAGAGAGGTAATACCGGTATACACATACACGCCCAGAGAGGTATTACCTGTATACACATACACATCCAGAGAGGTAATACCTTTATACACATACACCCCCAGAGAGGTAATACCGGCATACACATACACGTCCAGAGAGGTAATACCGGTATACACATACAAGCCCAGAGAGTTAATAACAGAAAAGACACAGCGCACAACGCTCATAGTGCATTAAACAATATATTGACATAAACAATAAGGTAGGGTGAGTAATGTGCGTACATCAAAGTGATTAATCATAAGCAGTTTTGGGATAATGTTACCCAACGCCTCAGGAAACCGGAACGAGTGTCCTCACAAGGGTTGTGGCGCTGATATCTCGGATGCAGGATCCTGTTGGTAGGAAGGTAAGTAGGAAGCCTCTACGAGTTCTTTCTCCCCAGAGCACGAGTCAAACGTCAGCTACTGTCCCATACAGTGCTTTGCCAGAGCGAAGCTCCACACCGGCTGGATTCTCTCACTCCCCTCCGTGCGAAGCACTTCCGGGTCGATGACGTCACCGCGGGGGAGATCGCTGGTTATGGCGCCGTTCAAACTCGATCAGCTCGCGCGGTGGGGTGATAGTTAGAGGTAGAGCTCTTGACCAGTCATCCAACGCGTTTCGAAACCCGTGGGTTTCTTCATCAGGGAATAAAATAAAGTGGTTTCGGATGAATTCTAAATACTACACGATCGTACCTCATTGGCTAAGCTATCTACTCTCATAGCCAATGGGGAAGTAGTAGAGGCGGGTTAAAAGTCCCGGTTTCGCGCGTCACTGGTTGTCAATGGCAACAGAACATATACTAAAATAAACTTTATTAACAATGACATGTCTAACCACATGCGATTGATGAATCTAAAACAAAAGGAAACAGTGTTACACATAATAAAAAACCATAGTGCACGAGTGCATCAGTGGCTGGGCAGACTAGGATGGCTATCCTAAAATGCAATATATATCACAAATAAAGTGAGTAAAGAAGATGAAAAGTGATCAAAGCCGATTAGCACTAAAGAGCAGCAAGATGAATACAAGCAGCCTAAATTCATTAAAAGGGGCATGTCCTGATAAATTGGCTAAAAAGACAAAGAGACAAAAATTAAAAATTCATATAAAAATAAAATTGAGTTAAAAGCTTTTTGAGGTAGTATAAATGGATCATATAAGAACTTTAATACAGGGACCAAATGTCTATATCTTCATTTAAACCCCCTGGATACAAGGTGTTTAATTTGTGTATCCAGAAGGTTTCCTGCCTAGAAAGTTCTTTTACTCTGTCACCCCCTCTCCTATTTTTGGGTATATACTTAATACCTTTAAATAGTAGAGAGGAGGGGTCACTGTTGTGGAATTGTGCATAATGTTTAGAAAGGCTATGCTTCATAAACCCTATTTTAATGTTGCGCAAGTGTTCTTGAATGCGTACTTTCAAAGGGCGTTTGGTACGTCCCACATAGAAAAGGCCATACGGACACTCCAATAAATAAACCACATGGTCAGTATTGCAATATATAAAATCATTAATATCATGTACTTCTCCATTTGTACATTTAAAAGTTTTTCTGTCGGGGTGCAAATGCTTGCAAACTGAACACTTACCGCACTTGAAATTCCCAATTGGTTTAGTGCTTAACCATTTTCTACCTACACTAGGATGTTCTGTTAGTTTTATATCACTTGGGGATAGTGTATTTTTTAGATTTTTTGCTCTTCTGTAAATAAATTTTGGGAATTCCGAGAGGTGAGCACCCAGCAGCAAATCATTTGATAAAATAGGCCAATGTTTTCTTATAATTTTCTCAATACGCCCCGTCATTGAATTAAAATTAGTGAGAAAAGAAACGTTGCATTTACCCTCATTTTCCTGGGGGGTTTTGCTTTTTTTATGTTTTGTTAATAACATGGTTTTTCTATCAAGTTTTCTTATTTTCTCCAGATCTTTATTTAGTTTCTCTAGACGATAGCCCCTCTCTAAAAATCTTAAGGTCAATTTTTTGGCCTGTTCCTCAAAGTCTACTTCCGTACTACAGTTCTTCTTCAACCTATAATATTGGCCACTGGGGATATTTGATATCCACGTTTTTTTGTGGTTGCTTGTGGCAACAAGGAGGTTGTTGCAATCAACCTCCTTGAAGTGCGTTTTTGTTACCACATTCCCCTCTGCTGACGCCATAAGATTGAGATCCAGGAAGTGTACTTCTGTCTCATGCTCTACATGTGTAAAAGTGAGGTTTTTGTTATTGTTATTTATGTACTGTAGGAATTGGCCAATTGAGCACTGGTCGCCGTCCCATATGCACAGGATGTCATCTATGAACCGACGCCACACAATAATATTTGCCTTGAAAGGGTTGTTATTATAAATGTATTCCTCTTCCCATCTTCCCATGTACAGGATTGCGAAACTGGGGGCAAATCTCGTGCCCATTGCAGTTCCGCAAACCTGTATAAAAAATTCATCAAGAAACATAAAATAATTATGTTTCAGGATGTACCTGATAGAATCTACAACAAATTGGCTATTGAGGGGATGTAGGGTGACATCATTGAATAAAAAGGATTGAACGGCATTAAGACCCTCCTCATGTGGGATGTTAGTATACAGGGCCTGCACATCGCAGGTGAGCCACCTGTAGGAGTCTTTCCACACAAAACATTCCATCAGATTCAACACTGATGTTGAATCTCTCAAGTAGGAAGGGAGTTTTGCTACAAAAGGTTGGAGGAAATAGTCCACATATTGGGATAGATTAGATGTAAGGCTCTCTATTCCCGAAATAATCGGTCTGCCTGGCGGGTTCGTCACACTTTTGTGAGTTTTTGGGAGATGATTAAAAATGGCAATTTTTGGACAGCTACCGTACAAAAACTCATATTCTCTTTTTTCAATTACATTACTTGTGAGGGCTTCATCAAAAAGAATTTTTAGTAAAACCAGAAATTCCCCCGTAGGGTCCCTTTTCAATCTTTTATAGGAGGTGGTGTCGTTTAGGAGTCTGAGGGCTTCCCCCTCATAGTCCTTCCTATCTTGTAACATGACACCGCCCCCCTTGTCAGCTTGCCTGATAATCAAGTTTTTGTTTTCTTTTAGGAGTTTTAGAGCCAATGCTTCGTTTTTGTTCAAATTATGTCTAATATCACTACTTTTGACATTATTAGTTAATAAATTAAAATCTTTGTTGACCATGTTAAAAAATGTCTCTATGTGATGACCTTTGGAGTGTGCAGGGTAAAATTTTGACTTCCCTCTAAAGTGAGTATGTGTGCAGGTTAAATCATCGTTCCTAGTCTCTAGCTGAATTGATTCAGCAGTACTAGTGTCAGTAATCCTTATTGATGGAGTATTTTCTATATCTGATTTAATAAAATGCCTCTTCAGAGTGAGATTCCTAACAAACTTCTGAAGGTCCGTATATAATTGGAAAGCATTAGGGCCACAAGACCGGGAGAAAGTGAGGCCTCTGTCTAAAACCTTTTTCTGGTCATCCGTCAAGATGACAGTAGACAGATTAAAGATCCCTTTAGGAGATGTAGTTTTTAAGACATCTCGCAATGTCTTTTCTTGAGATCTGGCCCCCCCTCTTGTTCCTCTCCTGACAGGACCCTTTTCCTCCTTTCTTTTATCTCCGTTTTTTGTATTGCACCCTGACCCTCTCCCTTCCTCAGCGGATCTATGTGCCTGTTTTTGACTGAGTCTAAAAAACCCGAGGGAGAGGATTGGGCCGGTGATCTCTGCCTAGCACTTGGTTTAAAAGCTCTCTGATTAAAATTCGAATCATAATTACCATATTCTCTTTGCCCATATCTAAAATTTGGAATGTAGTTTTTCCCTTTGTAATTAGGGTTTCTAAATTGTCCCTCCTGTCTGGGGTGGGGCGGGTAACCATTATTTGGGGTAAAACCCCTTCTATCTCCATATACTTGGGTATCCCTGCCTCTTTCATTCCAATTTTCCCAGCCTTTTTGATTAGGGAAAGGTGTAAAATTTCTTTGCTGCTCATTAGTTCTGTTTAAGGATTGGGAGGAGTCTCTTATACCCCCTCCTTTTTGGTTAATTTTAAAGACCTGCTTCTATCAGAGTCTTTTGCCCAATTCCTTTGTCTGTTATTATCGTAATCGGCTTTGTCTCTAAAAAACTTTTCATGTTTCTTTTTCATGATTTCTTCCTCCGCATGTTCAAGTTTCATGCGGAGGTCGTATTCGAGCTCCGAGCAATCATACTCAATTACTAGGGGCTCCAACACTTTGATAACATCTGAAATCTCTTTATCCATCATTTTTAATGGTTTTGTTCTTTCGTAAATAATGAGTTTCATTAGTGATATAGAACAGTCATCCAAGATCCTATTCCACTCTTTTAAAAAATGTTCATTCTCCTTACCGAAGGTGGGTGATTTGCGAAAACGCAGGCCCCTAGGGACTCTATCACACTCCACATATTTTTGAATAGTTCTTTTTTCAAGGTGGATTTTTCCTTCGGTAAGGAGTAATTGCTCTAATACTTTAAAATTCTTTTCAATAGATCCCTTAACATTTCCCTTGTCAGGAACTATAGTATGTTCCTCAGAAAACAGTGAGTCAAAATGTTCATCACGTTTTTTCCGGCAATCTACCAGGCTCCACACCATGGTACGGGTAAAATATTAAACCACACTAAAGGGTGTGAAAATAAAAGTGTGAGTGCAGCACCAAACAGAGCAAAGATAAGTGAGAAGAAAATAAAGTGCGCAACTACTAATTGAGTGACGTGATAATTAGTGATTAAATAAAATTATGTGACCATGAACAGAGCGTCTGCAGCTGCGATGGAGGGGGGGCGCAGGGACCCCCTAAGCTAACAGATAAAAACAGAAAAGACACAGCGCACAACGCTCATAGTGCATTAAACAATATATTGACATAAACAATAAGGTAGGGTGAGTAATGTGCGTACATCAAAGTGATTAATCATAAGCAGTTTTGGGATAATGTTACCCAACGCCTCAGGAAACCGGAACGAGTGTCCTCACAAGGGTTGTGGCGCTGATATCTCGGATGCAGGATCCTGTTGGTAGGAAGGTAAGTAGGAAGCCTCTATGAGTTCTTTCTCCCCAGAGCACAAGTCAAACGTCAGCTACTGTCCCATACAGTGCTTTGCCAGAGCGAAGCTCCACACCGGCTGGATTTTCTCACTCCCCTCCGTGCGAAGCACTTCCGGGTCGATGACGTCACCGCGGGGGAGATCGCTGGTTATGGCGCCGTTCAAACTCGATCAGCTCGCGTGGTGGGGTGATAGTTAGAGGTAGAGCTCTTGACCAGTCATCCAACGCGTTTCGAAGCCCGTGGGTTTCTTCATCGGAATAAAATAAAGTGGTTTCGGATGAATTCCAAATACTACACGATCGTACCTCATTGGCTAAGCTATCTACTCTCATAGCCAATAGGGAAGTAGTAGAGGCGGATTAAAAGTCCCGGTTTCGCGCGTCACTGGTTGTCAATGGCAACAGAACATATACTAAAATAAACTTTATTAACAATGACATGTCTAATCACACGCGATTGATGAAACTAAAACAAAAGGAAACAGTGTTACATATAATAAAAAACCATAGTGCACGAGTGCATCAGTGGCTGGGCAGACTAGGATGGCTATCCTAAAATGCAATATATATCACAAATAAAGTGAGTAAAGAAGATGAAAAGTGATCAAAGCCGATTAGCACTAAAGAGCAGCAAGATGAATACAAGCAGCCTAAATTCATTAAAAGGGGCATGTCCTGATAAATTGGCTGAAAAGACAAAGAGACAAAAATTAAAAATTCATATAAAAATAAAATTGAGTTAAAAGCTTTTTGAGGTAGTATAAATGGATCATATAAGAACTTTAATACAGGGACCAAATGTCTATATCTTCCGGAGATAAAAGAAAGGAGGAAAAGGGTCCTGTCAGGAGAGGAACAAGAGGGGGGGGCCAGATCTCAAGAAAAGAGATTGCGAGATGTCTTAAAAACTACATCTCCTAAAGGGATCTTTAATCTGTCTACTGTCATCTTGACGGATGACCAGAAAAAGGTTTTAGACAGAGGCCTCACTTTCTCCCGGTCTTGTGGCCCTAATGCTTTCCAATTATATACGGACCTTCAGAAGTTTGTTAGGAATCTCACTCTGAAGAGGCATTTTATTAAATCAGATATAGAAAATACTCCATCAATAAGGATTACTGACACTAGTACTGCTGAATCAATTCAGCTGGAGACTAGGAACGATGATTTAACCTGCACACATACTCACTTTAGAGGGAAGTCAAAATTTTACCCTGCACACTCCAAAGGTCATCACATAGAGACATTTTTTAACATGGTCAACAAAGATTTTAATTTATTAACTAATAATGTCAAAAGTAGTGATATTAGACATAATTTGAACAAAAACGAAGCATTGGCTCTAAAACTCCTAAAAGATAACAAAAACTTGATTATCAGGCAAGCTGACAAGGGGGGCGGTGTCGTGTTTCAAGATAGGAAGGACTATGAGGGGGAAGCCCTCAGACTCCTAAACGACACCACCTCCTATAAAAGATTGAAAAGGGACCCTACGGGGGAATTTCTGGTTTTACTAAAAATTCTTCTTGATGAAGCCCTCACAAGTAATGTAATTGAAAAAAAGAGAATATGATTTTTTGTACTGTAGCTGTCCAAAAATTGCCATTTTTTATCATCTCCCAAAAACTCACAAAAGTATGACAAACCCGCCAGGCAGACCGATTATTTCGGGAATAGAGAGCCTTACATCTAACCTATCCCAATATGTGGACTATTTCCTCCAACCTTTTGTAGCAAAACTCCCTTCCTACTTGAGAGATTCAACATCAGTGTTGAATCTGATGGAAGGTTTTGTGTGGAAAGACTCCTACAGGTGGCTCACCTGCGATGTGCAGGCCCTGTATACTAACATCCCACATGAGGAGGGTCTTAATGCCGTTCAATCCTTTTTATTGAATGATGTCACCCTACATCCCCTCAATAGCCAATTTGTTGTAGATTCTATCAGGTACATCCTGAAACATAATTATTTTATGTTTCTTGATGAATTTTTTATACAGGTTTGCGGAACTGCAATGGGCACGAGATTTGCCCCCAGTTTCGCAATCCTGTACATGGGAAGATGGGAAGAGGAATACATTTATAATAACAACCCTTTCAAGGCAAATATTATTGTGTGGCGTCGGTTCATAGATGACATCCTGTGCATATGGGACGGCGACCAGTGCTCAATTGGCCAATTCCTACAGTACATAAATAACAATAACAAAAACCTCACTTTTACACATGTAGAGCATGAGACAGAAGTACACTTCCTGGATCTCAATCTTATGGCGTCAGCAGAGGGGAATGTGGTAACAAAAACGCACTTCAAGGAGGTTGATTGCAACAACCTCCTTGTTGCCACAAGCAACCACAAAAAAACGTGGATATCAAATATCCCCAGTGGCCAATATTATAGGTTGAAGAAGAACTGTAGTACGGAAGTAGACTTTGAGGAACAGGCCGAAAAATTGACCTTAAGATTTTTAGAGAGGGGCTATCGTCTAGAGAAACTAAATAAAGATCTGGAGAAAATAAGAAAACTTGATAGAAAAACCATGTTATTAACAAAACATAAAAAAAGCAAAACCCCCCAGGAAAATGAGGGTAAATGCAACGTTTCTTTTCTCACTAATTTTAATTCAATGACGGGGCGTATTGAGAAAATTATAAGAAAACATTGGCCTATTTTATCAAATGATTTGCTGCTGGGTGCTCACCTCTCGGAATTCCCAAAATTTATTTACAGAAGAGTAAAAAATCTAAAAAATACACTATCCCCAAGTGATATAAAACTAACAGAACATCCTAGTGTGGATAGAAAATGGTTAAGCACTAAACCAATTGGGAATTTCAAGTGCGGTAATGTCACGATTGTGCTCGCCACAAACCTGGGTCGGACCGCGAGGCTGAGGTGGGGTTGTAAAAGCACCGATCTGAGACCGCGCAGGCTGATCCGGATTGCGCAGTTCGTTGTCATATATCGCAGGATCAGGATAGGAGAAGACAGCGTCGTCGTTGTACAAGCCAGGGTCAGGACAGGAGACATCAGGATAAACATTGTTCAAGCAATAGTTCGGCAACATGTAGTCAGGAGAGCCCCGCTTCAGCTTAGGAGCGCGGGGTTGGCCTCTGCGCGTGCGACGACCATGGCCCATGGTGCTGGTCACAGGAGATGGTAAGCAGACCAGCGTAGCACACCGCCTAGCTGCACGGGTAAACCAGTGCACAGCGCAAGAGTCCTGAGCGGACTGGGGAATCCTCTGTTTCAGCGCAGGAACCAGGACACGGCCTCTCTAGATTAGGGAAAGAGTAGGCCCCAGGAACCAGGAAGCTGGAGATACACAGGGAAACCTCCGCTTCAGAGCAGGAATCCAGGAGACTGAAGGAAGCAGGGACGAAACATCCGCTTCAGTGCAGGAATCCAGGAGGCTGAAGGAAGCAGGGACGAAACATCCGCTTCAGTGCAGGAATCCAGGAGGCTGAAGGACGCAGGGCGGAACCTCCGTATCAGCATAGGAGAACAAGCGGGCTTGAAGGGAGCTGAAGGACGCAGGGCGGAACCTGGTATCAGCATAGGAGAACAAGCGGCTTGAAGGAAGCTGAAGGACGCAGGGCGGAACCTGGTATCAGCATAGGAGTACAAGCGAGGGCTTGTGGCAGAACGATAGTGACATCCAGTAAGGACTATGCTCGGCAAGGAGCATTATGGGAAAGCAGTACTTAAAGGCCAGCGGGCCAATCCCCAGCGGGGGTGTGAAGGTACTGCTCCAATGAGTGAATGCAAGTCTAGGTTGCTGTGATAGGCTGCACAGCTGCAGTAGATACCAGAGGGAGTGTGTATAGCTTTGGTGAGTGAATCCAGGCTGCAGCAAACATCAGGAGAGCTGTTCCAGAACTGCACCGGTCTGCAAGGTAAGGCAACCAGTAAACCGCGGAGCGGATTCCTTACAGTACCCCCCCCTTCACGCGAGACCTCCGGGTGAACATGAGCACTCATAGAGTTGGAGGACCGGGAATTGTTGCTGAACCGTCTAGGATTGGGGTTAGAGTCGTGGTCCAGAGACTCGTGGTTAGTCCTTAGTTTACCCCCACCCCCCGGTGAGAACTGCGGCGAGACAGGACCATCCATGGGTCTTGGGGACATTGAGTTGTTCCTAAAATTCTTTAGGTGGAAAGGGCATCCGTAAACGAGCAGTTCTTTGGTGAGTACAGTTCTAGGATATGAGATTGATGGAAGAAACATCTTTGGTACATGGCTCGCCTCGCAAAATGTCTTGGAAATCCAGGGCTGTGAAGAACCAGAGAGTTCCAGAGCAGAAACGGCAGAAGAACCCCCACTGAAAGCCCAGCCTTTAATAAAGGAACCGGAATCTAGGATCAGCGGCCCTGATAGTTGATCGAATACACCAGGAGGAACTTTGTAACAGAAAAAGTCTTGGCTGACCACTGCATGTTGGAATTTGCGAGGGATTTTTCCTCTAGAAGGCTCCCAGGTAAGGGTTAGTAAGGGTATAGGCTGGTTGGAATCATCTCCCGGTATTGGTATGGAAGGTGACAAGGCAAGCAGTAAACCAGGCATAGGGACCGAAATCTTGGGATACGAACAGAGTATTTCCAACTGAGAGGAAATAACAGGGGCAACCGAAAATTCCGAGGGACAAAACCATGGTTTAGCAGGAGCAGAGAAGCAAACAACAGTAGAGCTCTCCAATACTGGGAAATCTTCATTGGAAGATAGTATTGTCAGTGAATCAGGAATAGACCTTGGAATTTTCATATCAGTAGCTTGAGAAAAAGGCAGAGCCAGGGTAGTGGTGGGAGGGAAGCTAACATCAGAAGCTGAAGTCTGTACCTCAGTGACAGGGACCTGAGGAGTACAAGGAGTCTTTTCCGAAACTGCAATGGCCCTAACCACAGGGGTACCTAACCTGACAAAAACATGAATAGGTGTGTTTTCTAGTGCAAAATCTCTGATCACAGGACTCCTAACCGATAGTGAGGGTGTCTGGGTTTGATTAGAGAAAAAATCAGATGTATTGATAAGTGACTTAGAAACAATTACTGAGGTTCTAGATTTGCTGGACATGTGAGAAAAAATACCCTTTAAGACAGGAGCTTTAATTTCTTCCCAGAGTAACCCCATGTTTGCTGGGGCATATTTAGACACAGTACTGAGGGACTGGGTTTCAGCAAAGGCAGGACAGCTAAATAGCTCAGATTTAAACCCCATGACTTGTAATATATGCATGGTGACCTCAGACAGTACTAAGGGAGTAACCACAGATATGCTGATCCCTGGAGAATTAGCCTGGACAGAGAAATCAGGGGGACCCCCAGTCAGGATACTCATTGTAGGAAGAGCTTCAGAATCAGAAGGAGAATCATTACCTCTCAGAGTCTCAAAACTAGTAAGACACAATTCAGCGAAAAGGGAAACAGTGTGCAGACTTTTTACTAATCTATATGAAAAAGCGTCACTTTTGGGAGAAAACCGTGCGTCAGCAAACATTCCTGGGAACACAATATGAACCCCAGGAGGGACATACAGACTACTGTATGCTTTTAACCCTAAGCTTAAAGAGGAGGAGAACTTAGACAGTACATGGGGATTAATCATAACTGTACTGGTCTCTGAAGTAGGTATTTGGTAAGGAATGTCTGGAAAACCAGAAATTACTGCAGACTCCATAATGTGGGAACTATGCGCTGAAGCAGGGATCACCGCTATGTGGGCGACAGGCTGGTTCAGTGAAATACCCGGGAGAAGGAACTCTGCGACCAAGCTTAGGGAAAAACCTGACTCCTGACTATATTTATCAGGAACCAGAACTTTAGCCGAAGTCTCTGGAGGCGAAACTGCGGAAACTTGAGCTGAAGCAGGGGATTTATAGCAAAGAATATCTAAGGACTCCGTACGGTTATGGGAATCCCTCAATGCAACCTCTGCTGTCTGACTTGTGGACTCATTCTCTGAGGCAAAAACGAAGGCATGAACTTGGAGGCAGCAAGAATTTACAGGGGTTAATGCAGACAATGCCTGAGAGTAAAACATAAGTAATCTTCTCTCTGTATTAGGAGAGACCAGGAATCTCTCCTCTGGAGTTAGGGGCGTGACCATGGCTGACAGAGAACAGGGATTTACCAAAGGAAACTCAGAGAGCTGCCCCACAGGGGTTAATACAGAAATGACCCTGGGAACAGAACTTAGGGATTCTTTCTCTGAAGGGGAAAGCGCACAGGACTGCCTAGCAGAGGTTAAAGCTGGAAAACCCTCAAGACCTAAAGAGAGAGATTCAGAGCTAGAAATAGGGGGACTAAGGGACTTATTCTCTGATACTAGAACCTTAGTGTTAGTTAGTGAAACATATGTGTTCTCCAGGGGAACCTCACAGGACTGATCGGTAGGGGTTAAAACTGGAAAACCCTCAAGACCTAGAGAAAGGGCTTCTGAGCTAGAAATAGGAGAACTAAGGAACTTATTCTCTGATACTAGAACCTTAGTGTTGGGTAGAGAAACATATGTATCCTCCAGGGGGACCTCACAGGACTGATCGGCAGGGGTTAACGTAGACATATCATTGGTGTCAGGGAACCCGGCCATACAATCAGAGCTAGGGACTGTGGCAGTTACTACGTTAGGAGATATTGCTAATGGGTTCGTTTGGTCATCTCCCGGAGAGGGAGATACGTCCCCCGGTTTAGCGACAGGACTGGCAGCAGAGAAAAACCACCAGTGGACGGCGTTAGCGGCCAGGGGGCGATCCTGTTTTAACAAGCAATCATCCAATACCACGGAAAGTACATGCAGCGTGTCGTGAGCGAGAGCCACCATGACGGAAGGGTCCGGTAGTACTAAAGGAATGTCCAATGATAAAGCCAGGGCATTGAGTGTACTACAGGCGTTGACCAGTTCCACAGGACTCACCTTATCCCCAGTTAAAGGGGAATCAGGGGAGAAAACACTGTTTTCACTGGCCAGAACACTGGCCAGATACTGTTTTAAGTCTCTGAGGCAGTAAGCCTTACAAACCAGATCATTACGGCATTTCTTTTGCAAGGGAGTTAAGCCCTCCGACATAAACGGATCTTCCATCAGGGGTATTATATCGCACAAATAATCATTCTCAAACTGGGACTGGTCTACCGACCGGGACAGGTTTTTAGGAAAAAACTTACCAACCCGCACCTCAGCGGGGTCCGAGTTTGTGCGGCCGAGCATACTGTCACGATTGTGCTCGCCACAAACCTGGGTCGGACCGCGAGGCTGAGGTGGGGTTGTAAAAGCACCGATCTGAGACCGCGCAGGCTGATCCGGATTGCGCAGTTCGTTGTCATATATCGCAGGATCAGGATAGGAGAAGACAGCGTCGTCGTTGTACAAGCCAGGGTCAGGACAGGAGACATCAGGATAAACATTGTTCAAGCAATAGTTCGGCAACATGTAGTCAGGAGAGCCCCGCTTCAGCTTAGGAGCGCGGGGTTGGCCTCTGCGCGTGCGACGACCATGGCCCATGGTGCTGGTCACAGGAGATGGTAAGCAGACCAGCGTAGCACACCGCCTAGCTGCACGGGTAAACCAGTGCACAGCGCAAGAGTCCTGAGCGGACTGGGGAATCCTCTGTTTCAGCGCAGGAACCAGGACACGGCCTCTCTAGATTAGGGAAAGAGTAGGCCCCAGGAACCAGGAAGCTGGAGATACACAGGGAAACCTCCGCTTCAGAGCAGGAATCCAGGAGACTGAAGGAAACAGGGACGAAACATCCGCTTCAGTGCAGGAATCCAGGAGGCTGAAGGAAGCAGGGACGAAACATCCGCTTCAGTGCAGGAATCCAGGAGGCTGAAGGACGCAGGGCGGAACCTCCGTATCAGCATAGGAGAACAAGCGGGCTTGAAGGGAGCTGAAGGACGCAGGGCGGAACCTGGTATCAGCATAGGAGAACAAGCGGCTTGAAGGAAGCTGAAGGACGCAGGGCGGAACCTGGTATCAGCATAGGAGAACAAGCGAGGGCTTGTGGCAGAACGATAGTGACATCCAGTAAGGACTATGCTCGGCAAGGAGCATTATGGGAAAGCAGTACTTAAAGGCCAGCGGGCCAATCCCCAGCGGGGGTGTGAAGGTACTGCTCCAATGAGTGAATGCAAGTCTAGGTTGCTGTGATAGGCTGCACAGCTGCAGTAGATACCAGAGGGAGTGTGTATAGCTTTGGTGAGTGAATCCAGGCTGCAGCAAACATCAGGAGAGCTGTTCCAGAACTGCACCGGTCTGCAAGGTAAGGCAACCAGTAAACCGCGGAGCGGATTCCTTACAGGTAAGTGTTCAGTTTGCAAGCATTTGCACCCCGACAGAAAAACTTTTAAATGTACAAATGGAGAAGTACATGATATTAATGATTTTATATATTGCAATACTGACCATGTGGTTTATTTATTGGAGTGTCCGTGTGGCCTTTTCTATGTGGGACGTACCAAACGCCCTTAGAAAGTGCGCATTCAAGAACACTTGCGCAACATTAAAATAGGGTTTATGAAGCATAGCCTTTCTAAACATTATGCACAATTCCACAACAGTGACCCCTCCTCTCTACTATTTAAAGGTATTAAGTATATACCCAAAAATAGGAGAGGGGGTGACAGAGTAAAAGAACTTTCTAGGCAGGAAACCTTCTGGATACACAAATTAAATACCTTGTATCCAGGGGGTTTAAATGAAGATATAGACATTTGGTCCCTGTATTAAAGTTCTTATATGATCCATTTATACTACCTCAAAAAGCTTTTAACTCAATTTTATTTTTATATGAATTTTTAATTTTTGTCTCTTTGTCTTTTTAGCCAATTTATCAGGACATGCCCCTTTTAATGAATTTAGGCTGCTTGTATTCATCTTGCTGCTCTTTAGTGCTAATCGGCTTTGATCACTTTTCATCTTCTTTACTCACTTTATTTGTGATATATATTGCATTTTAGGATAGCCATCCTAGTCTGCCCAGCCACTGATGCACTCGTGCACTATGGTTTTTTATTACGTGTAAAACTGTTTCCTTTTGTTTTAGTTTCATCAATCGCGTGTGGTTAGACATGTCATTGTTAATAAAGTTTATTTTAGTATATGTTCTGTTGCCATTGACAACCAGTGACGCGCGAAACCGGGACTTTTAACCCGCCTCTACTACTTCCCCATTGGCTATGAGAGTAGATAGCTTAGCCAATGAGGTACGATCATGTAGTATTTAGAATTCATCCGAAACCACTTTATTTTATTCCGATGAAGAAACCCACGGGCTTCGAAACGCGTTGGATGACTGGTCAAGAGCTCTACCTCTAACTATCACCCCACCACGCGAGCTGATCGAGTTTGAACGGCGCCATAACCAGCGATCTCCCCCGCGGTGACGTCATCGACCCGGAAGTGCTTCGCACGGAGGGGAGTGAGAGAATCCAGCCGGTGTGGAGCTTCGCTCTGGCAAAGCACTGTATGGGACAGTAGCTGACGTTTGACTCATGCTCTGGGGAGAAAGAACTCGTAGAGGCTTCCTACTTACCTTCCTACCAACAGGATCCTGCATCCGAGATATCAGCGCCACAACCCTTGTGAGGACACTCGTTCCGGTTTCCTGAGGCGTTGGATAACATTATCCAAAAACTGCTTATGATTAATCACTTTGATGTACGCACATTACTCACCCTACCTTATTGTTTATGTCAATATATTGTTTAATGCACTATGAGCGTTGTGCGCTGTGTCTTTTCTGTTATTAACTCTCTGGGCTTGTATGTGTATACCGGTATTACCTCTCTGGACGTGTATGTGTATGCCGGTATTACCTCTCTGGGGGTGTATGTGTATAAAGGTATTACCTCTCTGGATGTGTACAGTATGTGCAGTGTTCGACAAACCTATACATTTGCTCGCCCCGGGCGAGTGGATTTAACCCCCGGGCGAGTAAATATTGGCCCAAGCAGCACACGTTTGGTACTAGGTGGCGAGTAGATTTTTTTGTGTGGCGAGTAGATTTTTTGGTGATTTGTCAACCACTGTGTATGTGTATACCGGTAATACCTCTCTGGGCGTGTATGTGTATACCGGTATTACCTCTCTGGGCGTGTATGTGTATACCTGTATTACCTTTCTTGGCGTGTATGTGTATACCGGTTTTACCTCTCTGGGCGTGTACGTGTATACCGGTATTACATCTCTGAACATGTATGTGTATAACTGGTATTACCTTTCTGGGCGTGTATGTGTATTCCGGTATTACCTATCTGGGCGTGTATGTGTATATCGTATTATCTCCCTGGGCGTGTGTGTATACAGGTATTAACTCTCTGGGCTTGTATGTGTATACCGGTATTACCTCTCTGGACGTGTATGTGTATGCTGGTATTACCTCTCTGGGGGTGTATGTGTATAAAGGTATTACCTCTCTGGATGTGTATGTGTATACCGGTAATACCTCTCTGGGCGTGTATGTGTATACCGGTATTACCTCTCTGGGCGTGTATGTGTATACCGGTATTACCTTTCTTGGCGTGTATGTGTATACCGGTTTTACCTCTCTGGGCGTGTATGTGTATACCGGTATTACCTCTCTGGGCGTGTACTGTATGTGTATACCCGTATTACCTCTCTGGGCGTGTATGTGTATACAGGTATTACTTCTCTGGGCGTTTATGTGTATACCGGAATAACCTCTCTGGGCGTGTTTGTGTATACCGGTATTACCTCCCTGGACATGTATGTGTATACAGGTATTAACACTCTGGGCTTTCGAGATACACTGATCTCTTCTTCCGGCGATGTTACAATGAATGAAGCAAGCAAATGGTATACTTAAAAACAGTGTCTCTTGGAATGTTATCTGTGCTGTTCCTTCCCCCGGTGTGGATGTGTATTGGTATACACATCCACACCGGGGGAAGGAACAGCACAGATAACATTCCAAGAGACACTGTTTTTAAGTAATCCTTGCTTCATTCATTGTAACATCGCCGGAAGAAGAGATCAGTGTACAGTATCTCGAAAGCTCGCACAAATAAAAGCATTTCGTTAGCCACAGAACGGTATCATCTATTTATTTTTTGATTATATATATATATATGCATAGATGCTCATAATTAGGTTTCCATTGCCGGGACTTTGCATTATTGTTCCCCAATGGTGCAGTACTGAATATTAATATTTAACCAGTATGCCATTTACAATTGCCTAATTTATATGCATGTTTTTGCTCTACCTCCTCCTTTCCCTTGTTATCCCTCCCTCCCCTTGCCCTCCCTCCCCTTGCCATCTAAACAGTCACCCTCAACTCTGGAAATTGTTTTTATTCCCCTTATGTGTTGATTCACTTGTTCCTTCACTGTCATTTTCTTTAGGGAGCTGCCACACTGATGCAATTGACACTGAATGGGGTACCAGATCGGCGTGACACTCTGGTGCTGTCACAGAGCCTTGCACATGCGCAACTTTACTTTGAGCTGACTTCCCAGGACTTTATGACGCCACACATGCGTTTCCTAGCAACATTGGACGCTAGGATTTTTTTGTCCACCGGGGGAGCCTGTACTCATCTGCCCATGTGAGATAGCATACATTGCTCTGTCTCCTGATTTCCAAGATGGCCGCCGTACTACCTCATACACTGATTGCACTCGTGGAGCTCCAGGATTGTACAATTAGCTGCCTCTAATTGTCCTCACATGGTGAACTATGGGGTATATATGTTCTCTGGGTGTCATTGTCTGGTAGCACCCCCCTGAGGAAGGTCCTGCCTAGGACCGAAACGTTGGGTTTATAGTGTGCTGTTTTGTAACTGCTAATACATGTCTTTTTGCTTTATCTGAGTGTTGCTGCTTTTGTGCCTTTTCTTATGGGAAGACAGGGTTTCTATATTGATTTCTATGGAGCATGCACCTTGACTTTACATTTGTTGCTTGGAGTGCTGGCTGCTGCTTTTTGTTGTACATATATATATGAGCTGAGCACCCTGATTTGTGTTTTGCTCACTGAGTTGTGGTGCAGTCTGACTCAGTGACTATATTGTGGTTCTTACTGCTTAATATATTTCTAGATAGATATCATAGAGATTGTATGTTATGGAAGAATTTCCAGATGTGGGGGGTCTGTTTTCATCTATATCAGATACTTTGTGTTATAGTGAGACTGATATTTCTAGGATCAGGTATACAGATTCGATAGAGGAAATTTTTGGCACAGAAAAAGTTTCTGATATTTTTAATGATTTGCTTAAACTGAGCAAGAGGGAAGTTGATTTTTTCCTTCATGGTGCAACCCTCTCTCACTATCACCGTGAGAAACTGTTACCAAGAGGGTTCCGCATTAAGAATCAGCCAACTATTGGACGTTCTGATCCAGAATTTTGTAAACGCTGGATCAGTATTCTCAATAAATGTTCATTGGATCTGATAATATTGGTCATTGAACAATCTACTAAAGAATTGAACCGCATTAGAGCTGAGATTGCCACCATTAAAACAAAAAATTATCGTGCCCTGACCGCTGACAAAGAGGTTAATTGGACTGACAAACTACAAGTAGCAGTCGACGCCTATAGAGAAAGCCTCATCACATACAAACGTGAGAAACTGAAACAAGTTACCACAGACTATAAGGAACGGCACGTCTATAAATGGTTGTTGGGCATCAGTGAGACGATTCCAGGGAGACCAGGCCAAAGACGGAAGAACACAAGGGGAAGACGCGCAGGCACCACGGGGAGTGCGTACAACACTAGTGATACTGATCACTCGGACAACCAAGATACTGCTCGCACGGATCCTTTTTTAGGACAAGGGGGTGTAATACATCAGAAACCCCCACCCCACGACCCAGACGCTGGCGAAAGACCCGCAGGGGCGGCGGCCGCAGCAACAAGATTTCTTCCAAGGCAATCAAAGGACAGAGGGGTCCAAAAGGCAAAGAAGTGAAGGACGTAGTGTATAACATCTCATCCTACATGTTAACACCATCGGAAAAGAGTGTCCTTGAAAAGGGCTTATCATTTGTGCCAACACATACACTGGACCCATTTGACTGGGAGGTAGATCTATACAGGCTCAATAGACGCCTTCGCTTGAAGGACTTCTTCTGCAGATATCAGCGAGACGACTCTACGCTTAATGAAGAAAATCGGACAACACAACCTTTCAAACAGGTGAGCTCTTTTGACCCCCAGGTTCATAATCCCAACATCATGACATTCATTAGTCTGGTGGAAGCGGATACCAGGAATGCTGTTAAAAATCAAAAAAGAAGCTTTTTTAACCTCACCAAAGAGGAGCACCTTGCAATCAAGTCACTTAAGGATAATACAGCAATCATTATCAAGTCAGCGGACAAAGGGGGGGGCATAGTTGTGATGGACTATGAACAATATAGAGCAGAAATAATGCGGCAACTTAATGTATGCTTGCATTACAAAGCACTGAAAGGTGATCCCACCCACATTTATAAAAAAGAGATTGATACCATTATACAACTTGGCATTAACAATAGGTGGATATCGGAGGAAACAGGGAAATTCTTAACACAGGAATTCCCGATCACTCCAGTGATATACATTTTACCCAAAGTGCATAAATCTTTGACCTCTCCACCAGGGAGACCCATCATTGCGGCGATGGGCTCCCTATGTCACCCCCTCTCTTAGTATATTGACTTTCATCTACAGCCGATTGTGGTCAGTACGCCAAGCTATATAAAAGACACCACTGACTTTATCAATAAATTGGACGCCTTGGATTTTGACCTTACTAACTGCCTCCTGGTCACATTGGACGTTTCGAGCCTTTATACGAATATTGGGCATGCTGAGGGTATGGAAGCAGTAAAGGATCATCTAGACAAATTCATTGGCTATACTGGTCCGCCAATAGAATTTTTACTTCTGCTTATAGACATTGTGCTCCATAAGAATTTTTTCAAATTCGAGAAAAAATTCTTTCTACAATGTATGGGCACAGCGATGGGGTCTAACATGGCCCCATCGTATGCCAATCTGTTTATGTCCCAATATGAACAAACCCATATCCTGTATGATTCCCAATATGCTAATAATATCAGGACATATATGAGATATATTGACGATCTGTTCCTGATATGGGATGGCTCTGAAGCAGACCTGTTGCAATTTTTGGAATACCTGAATTCTATTCCGTCAAACATAAGATTTACCCTCAACTACAGCAATGAGCAGATCGTTTTTCTTGACACTGTTGTTTACAAGGGACCTACCCGGCTGCTGACGAAGATTCATCATAAAGCAACGGACAGAAATACCCTACTTCTGGCCAGTAGTCACCACCCTGATGCTCTGAAGAAGGGGTTGCCGTATTCTCAATTTCTTAGGGTCTTGAGGATCACCAGTAGGAGTGACGAGTGTGAGGAAGCGCTACAGTGTATGACACACAGGTTCCTTGCAAGAGGTTATAACCACAAAGAGGTCAAAGAGGCCTTAGCCAAGGCAAGAAGGTTTTCCCGTGATCAACTCCTCAAACCAACCATCCAAACCAGCACTTCAGATCGTTTTGGGATTAATACCACTTTTAGTACTTCATCATGTACTATTCGTAGAAGTATCACGAAACACTGGCACATCTTGGAAAACGACAAAAGAATTGGGAAAACCTTCACCAAACCACCATTATTCTGTTACCGCAGGGGCCGAAACATAGGTGACCTATTGACACAGGCAGATCCGGTATCCAAGTATGCCAGCCCTACGAATTGGCTCTCCAAAACTCCCGGTGTACACAAATGTCATGGCTGTATAAACTGTCAACACATGATATTGGGGAAAAGCTTTGTCCATCCACACAGTGGAAAAGCCATTAAAATAAAGGATTACATGAACTGTGAGAGTAAATTCGTTGTATACATCATCCGGTGTCCATGTGACCTGTATTATATTGGTAAAACCACACGTATGTTGAAGGAGCGTATGAGCTTGCACCGCTCCTCCATCAGGAAGGCATTACTTGACAGTACGAATAATGAGGATCTCAAACTGCAACCGGTAGCGAGACATTTTAAAGATCACAAGCATAGCTTGGCAACGCTACGATGCATGCCCATCATGCAAGCACATGCTGGCCCCCGTGGAGGAGACAGGGGCAAATTGCTGTTACAACTTGAAACTCGCATGATTTTTGAACTGAACACAATGGCTCCGCGAGGACTAAATGAAGATTTCAAATTAGGATGTTTTTTGTGATTGCATCTTTTGAATTATTGTTCTGTGTCCTTTTCTCTTCATTAATGCATAGATGCTCATAATTAGGTTTCCATTGCCGGGACTTTGCATTATTGTTCCCCAATGGTGCAGTACTGAATATTAATATTTAACCAGTATGCCATTTACAATTGCCTAATTTATATGCATGTTTTTGCTCTACCTCCTCCTTTCCCTTGTTATCCCTCCCTCCCCTTGCCCTCCCTCCCCTTGCCATCTAAACAGTCACCCTCAACTCTGGAAATTGTTTTTATTCCCCTTATGTGTTGATTCACTTGTTCCTTCACTGTCATTTTCTTTAGGGAGCTGCCACACTGATGCAATTGACACTGAATGGGGTACCAGATCGGCGTGACACTCTGGTGCTGTCACAGAGCCTTGCACATGCGCAACTTTACTTTGAGCTGACTTCCCAGGACTTTATGACGCCACACATGCGTTTCCTAGCAACATTGGATGCTAGGATTTTTTTGTCCACCGGGGGAGCCTGTACTCATCTGCCCATGTGAGATAGCATACATTGCTCTGTCTCCTGATTTCCAAGATGGCCGCCGTACTACCTCATACACTGATTGCACTCGTGGAGCTCCAGGATTGTACAATTAGCTGCCTCTAATTGTCCTCACATGGTGAACTATGGGGTATATATGTTCTCTGGGTGTCATTGTCTGGTAGCACCCCCCTGAGGAAGGTCCTGCCTAGGACCGAAACGTTGGGTTTATAGTGTGCTGTTTTGTAACTGCTAATACATGTCTTTTTGCTTTATCTGAGTGTTGCTGCTTTTGTGCCTTTTCTTATGGGAAGACAGGGTTTCTATATTGATTTCTATGGAGCATGCACCTTGACTTTACATTTGTTGCTTGGAGTGCTGGCTGCTGCTTTTTGTTATATATATATATATATATATATATATATCATTATTATATGATATAGCAGTGTACTATAAGCTAGTACTTTCTTACAACCCTGTATTTACGTGTCCGATCCCTCACTACCGGGGTTTTAACATTCACTTTGAAAATAAATAACACACCAGAGTTTGATATATGATAAATACAATTTTATTATTTTTGTGTCTTGTTATAGTCTCCCTGAGAGGTAGTTATTCTGACCAATCTTCCTATTCATCCTACTGTAGTCTACAAACTATTATGTATATCATACCTATTATAGGTTTTGACATTACATTTCATCAGGTTGAGTGCAATTTTCTGGGATCTATTATGATCTTCTTCGATTAGACATTGTATCTAAGTATCGTTCCTCCCATATGCACCCGTTTGGCGCAGTTATGCGCACAATATATTTGGTTTGAGCGGTAATTCCCCCCTTTTTGGTTATCTATGAGAGAGAGCGAGAAATAGAATGGGGGAGAGACAGCATTAGGAGGAGAGACAGACACATGGAGAGGGAGAGACAGACAGAGCATGGGGAGAGAGAGAGACAGACAGAGCATGGGGAGAGAGAGAGACAGAATACGGAAAGAGAGACAGCATGGGGAGAGCGCGAGAGACAGCAAGGGGAGAGAGCGAGAGACAGCATGGGGAGAGCGAGAGACAGCATGGGGAGAGGCAGGCACAGTATAGGCGGGATAGAGACAGACTGGAGAGAAGCAGACAGAATGGAGAGAAGAATTGTAAGAGTACTGGAGGGATGGGGAGGGAGAGAATGGAGGGATGGGGGAGTGAGAAGGATGGGGGGAGAGAATGGAAGGGTTGGGGAGAGAGAGAATAGAGGGATGGGGTTGAGAGAGAGGCTGGAGGGATGAGGGGAGAGAGAGAGAGGGAGAGAGAGAGAAGAGGGATGGTAGGGAGAGTGGCTGGAGGGATGGGGTTAAGAGAGAGGATGGAGGGATGGGGGAGAGACAATAGATGGATGGGGTTAAGAGAGAGGATGGAGGGATGGGGGAGAGAGAATAGAGTAATCGTGTTTAGAGAGAGGATGGAGGGATGGGGGAGAGAGAATGGAGGGATGGGGTTAAGAGAGAGGATGGAGGGATGGGGGAGAGAGAATAGAGTAATCGTGTTTAGAGAGAGGATGGAGGGATGGGGGAGAGAGAATAGAGTGATCGGGTTAAGAGAGAGGATGGAGGGATGGGGGAGAGAGAATGGAGGGATGGTTGGGAGTGAGAGGATGGAGGGATAGAGAATAGAGGGATGGTGGGGAGAGAGTGGCTGAAAGGATGGGGGAGAATAGAGGGATGGGGTTGAGAGAGGTTGGAGGGATGGGGGAGAGAGAATGGAGCGATGTGGGGAGAGAGAATGGAGGGATGGGGGAGAGAGAATTGAGGGATGGGGGAGGGTGACAGGATGGGGGGAGAGAGGGAATGGGGAAGCGAGAGAATGGAGGGATGGAGAGAGAGAGAGAATTGAGGGATGGGGGAGAGTAAGAGGATGGGGGGAGAGAGAATGGAGGGATGAAGATAGAGAGAGAATGGAGGGATGTGGGGAGAGAGAGAATGGAGGGATGGAGAGAAAGAGAATGGAGGGATGGGGGAGAGTGAGAGGATGGAGGGATGGGGGAGAGAGAATTGAGGGATGGGGGAGGGTGAGAGGATGGGTGGAGAGAGGGAATGGAGGGAATGGGGAAGCGAGAGAATGGAGGGATGGAGAGAGAGAGAGAATTGAGGGATGGGGGAGAGTAAGAGGATGGGGGGAGAGAGAATGGAGGGATGAAGATAGAGAGAGAATGGAGGGATGTGGGGAGAGAGAGAATGGAGGGATGGAGAGAAAGAGAATGGAGGGATGGGGGAGAGTGAGAGGATGGAGGGAGAGAGAGAATGGAGGGATTTCGGAGAGAGAGAATGGAGGGATGGGGAGAGAGAGAATGGAGGGATAGGGGAGAGTGAGAGGATGGGGGGAGAAAGAGAATGGAGGGAATGGGGAAGCGAGAGAGAATGGAGGGATGGAGAGAGAGAGAGAATGGAGCGATGTGGGGAGAGAGAATGGAGGGATGGGGAGAGAATGAAGGGATGGGGGAGCGTGAGAGAATGGGGGGAGAGAGAGAATGGGGGAATAAATAACCCCTGCTGACCCTCCCCCACCGCCCCCTGACCGTGTCACCCGTAGTCAGGAGGGGAGAGATGCCAGGTAACCAATATGAGGTAAGAGGGGAGCCTGGCCCCCTGGTCATAGCACCCATATTACAGATGTTATCAAATCCCACAATGTTAAAGAAGTATATGCCAATGAAACCATTTAACTGGGAGATACAGGAGCCACAATTCAAGTCATTTAGTAGAAGCTTTTGCTTGAGTTGTGTAACACGCTGAGCTGGAGATGTACAGAGGAGGGAATAAGCAGGAAGCAGGTCAGCCGGTGAGCTCCGTAATCAGCATTACTTATATCTCCTAAACGTCGTCCCAACCATGTAATGCTGCTGAACAGCCTACACTTCATATTCATGATATACTTAACCCTTTCTTTTCGCTCAACTCCAATCTAAATGATTTGTTAATTGGTTTGTAATTAGAGATATATTTGTAGCAGAATCCCATGTATGTTCTTTTTACCTGTTAAATACCCTTTTGTGTAATGAAATATATTACAGATCAGAGGTGCTTCCTGTTGCACTTGTGCTGTTAGCAATAGATAAACCGGATAGAAAAGACACTACACATAGATTTGATTAAATAAAGCTTTATTTAATTTAAATAATTTATCTCTTTGCTGGTAGGGGTCTGCAACACATTACAGAGCGATATAATAACACACTGAGCAATGCATTGCAGGCCCCTCCAGCAGCAAAGGGGTTAAGATCAATGCAGGTAGATCTCACTTCTAATTAATGCACAAAGGGCAGTTTGTTGCTGTGATCCAGAGGAAGGCGAAACATAACCCCTGCTGTGTTGTGGGGGAAACAAATTCCTTCCTGACCCCAGTAAATGGCGATCGGATCATCCCTGGATCACTGTGCAGTGAGATCAGATGGAGCAGCACAGATCAGCATTGTTATACACAGGGGCACACTCAGTATATAGAGTGGTGATGGGGCGATGGGGCCCCTGTGTATAATCATAGGGTGATGGGGCGCGTGTGCCCCTGTGTATAACTCACATGAATCCCCATCCTTCTGCATATCTATCACAGTCAGGGCCGCCGACAGTTGGGGACAGCCAGGACAACTGTCCCGGGTCTGGGGAGGGCAAGGCCGGCCGGCGCTGCAAGTTGAGCCTGAACCTCTGGCCAGACCCGGCAGCCGGTCCTCTCATGGCCAGGTCCTGGCTCTCGCTCAGCTATAGGCCTCTTCCTTCTCTGTCTCACGTTGAGCTTCCAACGCTGGTGCGCGACGGGCTTCTCTGATGTCAGCGCGCCGGAAGTAAGCTTGGCCCAGCTTCAGGCAGCAGAGGAAGGCTTGGCGTGCACGCCAGCATTGGTAGCATGTGGGACAGAGTGGAAGAGTTGGTGTGCCTGAGCATTAGATGCCGGCTCCGGGTGGGCACGCCTGTGCAGTAGGCGCCGGCTCTGGCTGGGGGTTCCTGCGCAGTAGGTGCCAGCTCAGGTTGGGTATGCCAGCGCAGTAGACCGTTCTCCGGCTGGGCGCGCCTGCGGCATCCGGCTGGGCGCGCCTACATAGAAGACGCTGGCTCTCCCCGGGCGCCCCAGCGCAGTCGGTTCTGGCTTGGGCACCTGCACAGTAGACGCCAGCTCCATCTGGGAGCACCTGCGCAGTAGACGTACCTGTGCAGTAGGCTCCAGCTGGGCAGGCCTGTTCAGTAGACCCCGACTTGGCATGCATGCGAGTAGATGCCGGCTCCGGCCAGGTGCGCCTGCACAGTAGATGCTGACTCTGACTGAGGGAGATGGCACAGTAGGATCCGGCTGGGCGAGCCTGCGCAGTAGACGCTGGCTCGGGCCGGGCGCCCCAGCACAGTCAGCTCTGGATGGACATGCCTGCACAGTAGACGCCAGCTCCGGCGGGGTGTCACGATGTGCTCACCACAAACTAGACGGGACTGCGAGGCTGAGGTGGGGATTTGAGAAAACACAACCAATGCGAGGGCGCATCTTGATTGTAGATTGGTCAGGGTAGCCGGGTCGGGGTTGGAGAGGTACGGATCGTTGCGGGTAAGCCGAGGTCGGGGAGCCAGAGGTGCGGAGTCCAAGAGAAAAGCTGGGTTGGTACACAGGAGGTCACTGAAGCAGAGCAGTGAAAGGTAGCGAGAGACTGGAACAAGGCAAGGCACGAGGGAGGTGAACACAGGTAACTGGAACAATGCTCAGCCGCTGAGGGAATGGAGAACAGGGAATAAATAGGAGGACTCACCAATGGGAAGCAGGAAGGAGGAGACTGCAGCGAAAGGTACCAGGTGCAGGAGGCACCTATGCTTTAGAGGAGGAGAGCGTGCGCCCATGAGTGGGGAAATGCACGCGACTGCGCGTGTGCAGAGCGTGTCTGTGGCAGGAGTGTAACGCTTGTGCTCCCACGCACAAGCAAAGACAAGGAGGGGGACCCAGTAGCGAGGTTGGGAAGCCGCATGAGACACGAGATAGGAGAACGTTGTCACGCAGCTGGGGAGCGGTGCACTTCATCACATGAGCATGCCGCGCGCTAGAGAAGCGTGGCGCGTCCGGAAGATAGGAGCCAGGCTGTGGCACAGCTGAACCAGCTGCACGTGCGAGCATGCTCTGTTAGCAGAGCAGAGCCGTGCGCACTCAGGCACCATCGCGGGGTGTGGGATGCCACTGGTAAGAAGAGAAGGTAGAGCAGAGTCAAGAGCACAAGGTTACAATGGTTGGTTGCTTCCTGGAGGATGTCAAGACTCCTTAAAGGCATAGTGCCAGTAACTGAAGAGAAAAGCAATACTAAATTCAAAGTAAGGGTTCTTTAGTTAAATGCTTTGGCCAAAGTATTGTAAGCCTGCTACCACGTCAAGGTAAACCCTAATCAGCAGGTCCTACACTACCCGCACGATAAACTAACCTTAGTAATAGAAAGAGGAAAGTCCCAGTCTTCCAGAAAAGCCCAAAGGAGGGCAAGTAGAGGTCCAGAGGAGATCCAAGCAGGAACAGCATGCAATGACAGGAACAGGAGGCATCGAGTACTGGAGTAGTACTTTGCATGACCCAGGGCAGATAGCAACTAACTGTTATTTAAGGAGCAGCAGCAGCAGCTGTTGGCAATGAGAGTCAGAGTGAGGCTTACTTCCTGCCAGGAGGAAGAGGGCAGGGTTTGCCAGAAAGCAAGATGGCGTCACTTGCCTCAGTATGCTTGAAGTCACTTCCTGTTGGTGAGATAAGGCAGGGGACAGAGAGCAGGCGCGGCCTCTGCGGAAGTAGGGAAGGGTTCAGAACACCAACAAGGATTAGAGAGTCTTGACTCGCACCTGGAGAGTGGCGCACACTGGGGCCATTGCCAAGCTCCGTGGCATACAAAGAACCACGTGTGCGCTCTGTAAGGAGAGCGGGAATCTGAGATGTGGCAGGTAAGGAGGGAACACGCCGCAGGGATTGTGTTTCCCGATACCATTCAGTACCCCCCCTCTTCTGGATCGAACTCTGAGCGATCCATACTAGACTGGGGGGAAACAGTCCATAAAAAGTTCTTACCAAGGCGGCAAGCAAAGTAGGGTTTCTGCAGATTCCAAGGAGCGGCCCGCAGAGAGTCCAGGCCGCAGTACAGGAACAAGACAATGACCAGGAACTATGAACAGGAACTACAGTATAACAAGACTTTAAAAACTGCCAAACCTGGAAACTACGGAAGCAGCATTCCATGGTCTGTAACTCATGGGCTCCCTCCTGGAGTAGGAGGAAAAACAATTCTGGACTGTTGAAAGGAAAGGGACTCAAGTCTCCCAACGGTAAAGGGGTTCAGGGACGGCAGAGTCCACCTCGGGGGGTCCGTTTGTTTGGGCTGAGCATAATGTAACGCTGGTGCTCCCACGCACAAGCCAAGAAAAGGAGGGGTCCCAGTACCGAGGTTGGGAAGCCACAGGAGACACGAGATAGGAGAAAGTTGTCATGCAGCTGGGGAGCTGTGCACAGGCGCATCTGGAAGAGTGGAGCCAGGCTCCGTGGCATAGCTGAGCTAGCTGCACGTGCGAGCATGCTCTGTTAGCAGAGCGGAGGCGCGCGCACTCAGGCACCAGCGCGGAGTGTGGGATGCCACTGGTAAAAAGAGAAGGTAGAGCAGAGTCAAAAGCACAAGGTTACAATGGTTGGTTGCTTCCTGGAGGATGTCCAGCCTCCTTAAAGGCATAGTGCCAGTAGCTGAAGAGAAAAGCAATACTAAATTCAAAGTAAGGGTTCTTTAGTTAAATGCTTTGGCCAAAGTATTGTAAGCCTGCTACCACGTCAAGGTAAACCCTAATCAGCAGGTCCTACACTACCCGCACGATAAACTAACCTTAGTAATAGAAAGAGGAAAGTCCCAGGCTTCCAGAAAAGCCCAAAGGAGGGCAAGTAGATAAAGTCCTTTTGTCAGGATGGAATGTGTAAGAGGTGTTTTCTACCCTCTACTGATGTCTATTTTTGATTAAATAAAGCTTTTTTCTTTTACTAATTGCGCTTGGATTGTTTATGGAGAGCAGTGACCGCCCAGACTCTGTTTTTCCTTTTCTGCTTTTACCTTCGCCGGGTTCATGGTGAGCCCCTTGTTAGAGATAATATACCCCAGAAAAGTTGTGGACGCTTGATGGAAGAAGCACTTCTCCAGTTTCGCGTACAGATGATTCTTCCGAAGGCGGAGAAGTACCTGTCTGACATGAGAAACATGCTCCTGTTCAGACTTAGAAAAAATCAATATATCGTCCAAATACACGACCACAAACCGGTTGAGAAGATCCCTGAATACCTCGTTCACGAAGTCCTGGAAGACGGCCGGGGCATTACAGAGTTCAAAGGGCATGACGAGATACTTGTAGTGACCCTCACGAGTATTGAAGGCCGTCTTCCATTCATCGCCCTGGCAAATCCTTACCAAGTTGTAGGCCCCCTGGAGATCCAATTTAGTAAAGATATTGGCCCTCTGTAGGCAGTCGAAGAGTTCTGGAATCAGCGGCAGAGGATAACGGTTCTTAATGGTAATTTTATTAAGACCCCTATAGTCAATACATGGTCTTAGCGATCCGCCCTTTTTTCTTTACGAAGAAGAACCCTGCACCGGCTCACGACGAGGATTTATGGATAAAGCCCTTTTGTAAATTTTCGTGAATATAGTCTCTCATGGCTTTCGTCTCCGTAAGTGACAGAGGATAGGACGCAACCATGGGGGGTATGGAGCCGGGCAATAAGTCAATTGGACAGTCAAATGGACGATGTGGCGGCAAGACCTCAGACCTGTCTTTGTCAAAAAACATCACAGAATTCAGCATAGATCTCCGGCAGACTTGTCCCTACCTCCTTGGGAGTAGTGGCTCCAAATATGCTGTTGGAAGAGACTGAACAATTCCTGAGACAGAGCGGGCTCCATTGGACCAGATTTTTGCCTGCTGTCACGGTAGTGCTGCCCGCAGACCAGACCCATCCCTGTACTGCGGTGGGACATTAGTAACACGCACCCGCAGCAGAGGAAGCGTGTCCGGAGTGTGGTAGTTTGCGTAGAGAGGCCAGGAGACTTAGTATGGTATTTGTCATGCTGTGTCCACCACAAACTAGACGAGACCCTCGGTACTGAGGTGGGAAAAGACTAAACACCACCGACAGGCACGGGAATCTGATCTGGAGTGTGCGTAGTTGCTCGCGCCGGGTCAGGAGCAGGGAGGGTAGAGGAGTAGTGAATACTTGCCGAGTTAAGGGTAATAGAAGTATCGGAACGTTGGAGGTACTCGTCGCTGGGGTCGGTGCTGGAGAAGGTAGAATAGTTGAGGTCCAAGAGCCAAGTTCAGGTTGGAGAGTTATGGAGGGTCAAGGATAGCCAAGGCCGGGGTTCCAGAGAAGCGGTGGTCCAAAGGCAAGCCAAGGTCGGTACACGGGAGATCAAACAAGACAAGGCAGGATATCTAGGAGACAAGAGAGGTAAGCACAGGAACAGGAAGCTTATGGTCAGCCAATGTGCCAGTGGTACTGCTGAGCCTAAATAGGTGAGACAGCCCAATAGGAGCAAGAGGCGGAACTGGGTCGTGTTCGTGCGGAGCCTGTGATAGGCTATGGTAAGGATGCCAGGTGAGAGTGCTGTCAATGGCCTCTAGTCCCACCGGGAACTTCTTGTGAACGAGCGAAATCTAGTTTTTCTCGGCAAAGCTTTGGTCGACAAAATTACCTCCAGAGCCGGAATTTATGAAGGCAACTGTGGACACGAGAAAACCCTCCCCAGAGAGGGTAACCGGGAGCAGAATCCTTGTGAGAGGCCTTATAGTGATAGGGGATAAGGAGAACGTCCCCAACGTGACCCCCCTGGACTGCCCTGGGGTTTTAGAACCCTCCGCCTTCTGTGGGGCATGAAGAGCCTGGTGCCACGGGCTGGCGCAGTACAGACACAGGCCAATGTCTCGTTAGTCGACAGCTTATAGCCTCCCAAGTGCATGGGTATGTGGCTCTGGGGGTGAAGAGGTTCTATTGTATGCTCCTGTGGAGAGGAGACTCCTGGGGCGAACAGTAGACATTGGGCTCTCTCAGACCCCCTCTCTTGCCACGAATGCAGCCCACGATCAATTCTTCGAGATCAGTCGGACGCTCCTGCGTGGTGAGTTTGTCCTTCAATGACTCAGAGAGGCCATGCCAGAAGGCGCCCGCCAGGGACTCGTCATTCTATCCTGTCTCTGCAGCCACGGTCCGAAACTCGAGGGCATACTTGGCGACCAACCGGGTTCCCTGGGCGATATGGAAAAGGGAAGATGCTTCCATCATCTTGCGTCCGGGCGTGTCGAACACTCTGCGGAACTCCCGAGTGAAGAGTCCAATGTCTTGAGTGAGGTCCGGTCTCACATGTTCCCAGATGGGGGAGGCCAAGGCCAGGGCGTCGTCGGTGAGCAACAGAGTGAAATACGCCACTTTGGATTTAGGAAATGGGAAACGAGAAGGCGTAACCTCGAGCTGAATAAAACACTGGTTGAGGAACCCTCGGCAACCGTGCTGTTCCCCTGCATAACGGCGGGGCGTAGGAAGTCGAGGTTCAGCCGGCAATGACAGCGGGTCTGCCATGAGTCCAGTCATGGTAGGAACCAGGGAAGGGACCGCTCTGGTTGGAGTGGGTGCTTGTTCCGTAAGAAGGAGGAGGCTCTCCTGTAACATGAGCATGCGCCGGTCGTTGTGCTCGAGGTATTGTTCAAGTTTGGAAAATAGGTTGGAGTGCGTGCTCAAGACTCGCCCCACCTGTGCTCACCACTAACTAGACGGAACCGCGAGGCCGAGGTGGGGATTTAAGAAAACACAAACCCGAAGCCGCAAGGGCGCCTCTTGATTGTAGATTGGTCAGGGTAGCCGAGTCAGGGTTGGAGAAGTTACGGATTGCTGCGGGTACTTAGCCAAGGTCGTTGTTGGAGAGGTACTGTGACGCTCGTGCTGCCCGCAAACCTGACAGGAACCCGGTACTGAGGTGGAACGGAAGGATACCACGCACCCACAGCAGCGGTGGCGTGCCCGGAGTGTGGTATAGCACGAAGCTGGACCAGGGGCAAGGAAGAGGGTTAGTCAGGTACTTGCCGAATCCAGAGTAGAAGAAGGTAGAGTGGTCGTGTTCGTAAGCCAAAGGTCTGGGAGTAGAGACAGCTGCGTAATCGAATGTCCGTTTGCCTGGTCGGAGGATTAGAGAAGACAGCGTAGTCGAATGTCCAATTGCCAAGTCTGAGGGGTAGAGAAGACAGCGTAGTCGAATGTCCGTTTGCCAAGTCCGAGGGGTAGAGAAAACAGCGTAGTCGAATGTCCATTTGCCAAGGTCAAGATCCAGAGGAGGTTTGCAGACAATCCAAGGTCAGGAACTCAGGGGCTGAAAAAACAAGAGCTGCACGGGTCCTCGCGCGCCCTGTAAGGCAGATGGGCTGACGCGCGTAACCCGGAAGAAGAGGAGAGGCAGTGTGGAAGATGCCCACGCCAGTGGGGAAATTACGGGGATCCGGAGCAGCGGCGGTGCCTGTTGTGGCAGCAGGTAAAGGAGCGCTGTGGCGGGTCGATCGTGACCCATGGACCCTTACAGTACCCCCCCCTCGAGGATCGAACTCCGGACGATCTTCCCAAGGTTTGTGGGGGAACTTTTGGTGAAAGCGTCTTAGTAAAGACGGAGTGTGGAGTTCAGGCCGTGAGACCCAAGAGCGTTCCTCAGGGCCATACCCCTTCCAGTGGACCAAAAACTGGACTTTGCCTCTAGCGATATGAGAGTCAATGATGGACCGGACTTCAAATTCTTGTTGTCCTTGTATAGTAACAGAAGGAGGTCTATGTGAGGAGTGGGAGGACTGAGCACTTTGGATGAACGGTCTCAAGAGGGAAACATGGAAGACGGGCGAGATCTTTATGGAGGAAGGAAGGAGAAGACGATAGGCCACATGGTTTAACTGTTGAAGGATAGAAAAGGGACCCAGGGACCTAGGAGATAACTTCAGAGTAGGCGTCTTCAATCTGATATTTTTTGAAGAGAGCCAAACCTTATCTCCAGGTATATACTTATGTGCCTCCTGATGAAGACGATCTGCCTGTCTCTTCTGCCTCTGGGCCAAATCCCGTAATACCCCTTGAATCCTCTTCCATGATCCCTGAAGAGTGGCAATCATAGAATCGGCAGCAGGAACTCCTGAAGTGGGTGTGGGAATAGGGAGCTGATTAGGATGATATCCATAATTTATAAAGAACGGCGACTCCTGTGTGGATTCATTCCTGAGGGAGTTGATGGCGAATTCTGCCCATGGGACTAATTCTGCCCAATTATTCTTAGTCAGAAGAAAAACATCGTAAATATTGTTCCAGGGATTGATTCATGCGCTCGGTTTGGCCATTGGTTTGAGGGTGATACCCAGACGAAAAAAGAAGGGAAATACCTAGCCTCTGAGAAAAAGCGTGCCAACATTTCGAGACAAATTGAGTACCACGATCAGAAACAAAGGAAAGTGGAATACCATGGATACGAAAAATCTCTCTCAAAAAAATATCAGCCAGTGTGGCAGATTATGGTAACCCCTTGAGGGGAATAAAATGGGCCTGCTTTGAAAACCTGTCAATAAGCTACCTACCATACTTCTGACAAAGAAAGGAGTGAACACGGCAGTCTGCCACCTAAAGCACTTCTAGCCTTTGAAACCCTTAAAAGGACATTCTCCACCGCCCCCATCCTACGCCACCCAGATCTCAGACTTCCCTTTACTCTAGAGATTGACGCTTCGGATATCGGTGCTGGCGCCATCCTTTCTCAAAGGCAATCCCCACAGGATAAGCTCCATCCCTGTGGGTTTTTCTCAAAAAAAAAATTCTCCAGCAGAACAAAATTATGATGTCGGCAATAGAGAACTGGCCATCAAACTCACCCTACAGGAATGGAGACATGTCTTTGAAGGTACTGAAAACCCCATTTCAATCCTTACCGACCATAAAAACCTGTTGTATATAGAGAACGCATGCCGTCTAGGAGCCTGTCAGGCTCCGGTGGTCTCTTTTCTTTTCTAGGTTCAATTATTTGATCTTTTTCATCCCCTGATTTGCGTTTTCCCAGCAGGCCCATTTTATTCCCTCAAAGGGTTACCCAATTCTGCCACCTTGGCAGACGTCTTCGTCAAAGAGATTTTTCGCCTCCACGGGGTCCCACTGAACATTGTTTCCGACCGCGGCTCACAGTGTATCTCTAAGTTCTGGCAAGCCTTCGCCCATAGTATGGACATCACCCTTCACTTTTCTTCAGGGTACCACACTCAAACAAAAGGGCAGACCGAGAGAACAAACAAAACACTGAAGCAATACCTGCGCTGCTTTGTCTCCAATAGTCAGGATAATTGAGTGGACCTCCTCCCTTGGGCAGAGTTTGCACACAACTCTTTAAAGAACATTTCCACACAGGAATCTCTGTTTTTTGTAAATTACGGCTTCCATCCAGTATGACTTCCGATTTCTTCAATCCCATCCGGGATCCCGGCAGCAGACGACCATATTAAAATCCTACCGGAATCTTGCAGGAAGATCCAAAAGGTACTGGCAAGAGGCGATTCGCAGACAAAAGGCACAAACGGACCGTCACCGCTGAGAGGTGCCTGATTATAAGACAGGAGAATCTGAAAAAAACGGTTTATAAGGAACTCCTGGTGGAGGCCTCTCCTATCGGCCTCTCCTGCGCCATATCCATCGCCACAGGGCTCCAAGAACGTTCCTCCCTCTCTGTCTTGGCCCCTCAGATCCATTCATATGGGCTCTTCTGCCCAGCCTGGGGAAGGGGAAGCAGCACTTGAGTCCAGATATCATGGCCTCTTCCTCTGCGTCTTCCTCTTCCTCGGCTCCCTCCTCCTCCGCTTCTTGCTCCTCTTCCTCCGCTTCTTCCTCCTCTTCTGCCGCTTTGTTGTTCTCGCACTCCTCTTCATCCTCATGCACCATAGATGGTATATAGTGCACTATGGAACTGGAGCCGGAGCTGCCGCAGTCCCACGCTGATAGGCTGAACGGCTCCACTGCCGTGTGCTCCCCGACCTGCAGGAGACATAAAGTGTGTGTAACCAGGACAGTGATACTCTGTATCACAAGAGCTCCTCTGCCACTAATACCCCCTCCCCAGGCCCAGTACCCTGTTATACCCCCCTCCCCAGGCCCAGTACCCTGTTATACCCCACTCCCAAGGCCCAGAACCCTGTTATACTCCCAAGGCCAATACCCCATTATACCCACCTCCCCAGACCCAGTACCCTGTTATACCCCCCTCCCCAGGCCCAGTTCCCCGTTATACCCCCTGTGGCGAGAATGGGGTTAATTAGGCCATTAATAAAGGTATGCTCGGCTGATTAACCCAAACTCGCATTGGGAGTGAAGGGGTTAAAAGTATTTGCATTGCCCTGATGTATTTGCTCCTGTCCCAGCCTTCTTACCCCCAGTTTGTAGCCTATTTCCTGCCTGTCATAATAGAATTACATACAAAGTGTGCTATAAGGTTTTCAGGCACAAGATGGCGTTGTGAGCGCCGAAGCTGGCGCTGATTGAAGAAGTGTGGCTGTATACGGGTGGTCTGTTTGAAGCATAGGTGTCCTTTTTCAAACACGCAAGTTCAATTGAATAAGTGGCTTGCGGTTAGATTTGAAGTGGTTTTTCGACAGAATGCATCCATACCTTGTTAGCTCACGTAACTTGAAAGGAGGAAAGTCTATTGCCGTGGGAATTCGGTCAATTGACGTGAGAACTAGGTGAACTTGGTATCTCACAAGAAAGCCTTTCAATTAAGTGGGCTAACTCGCGAACGGAGACTGCTTCCCCTTTATACCCCTATCCCCAGGCCCAGTACCCCCTTATACCCTCTGCCCCAGTACCCGCGATAACACCCTCCCCAGGCCCAGTACCCTGTAATACCCCCAGGTCCAGTACCCAGTTATACCCACCTCCCCAGACCCCTACCCCGAAGAAGTAGCAATTTCTAGCTACGAAATGCGTAGGATTAACATATGCTGTATTAGTAGCCTTTTTAAGGTATTTTATTTGTATATGTATCCATGCATTTGCTGCCACCTTTCCAAGATGCCGCTCGGGTGTCTGTACTGCTAGTCACGCCCCCCATGTGACGTAACGTGGAAGCGCGGGTACTGATAGGGGAATCGTCCCTGCCAGTTGCCGATCACCCTGATTGTGTTCCTGGGTGTATCGCAATCAATTTTACTCTGCCTTCTCTACACGAATGGACTAGTACAACGTTATATATGTGCTGTAGAGACTGATTCACATTGACCACACACATACAGTAATGTGTCTGCCACAGCTGAGGATTTTTACATCAGCCCAACATATGGTGACTGAATACTAATGACAACAAGGAGGTGCTTCCCCCACGAGACTCCCAACAGATTTGGATGTCCTGTGTAAGCTGTCATTACCTTGAGAGGCCCAGACGCTATCTGGAGATCGTAGAGGAATACTTACCAGAGGGACCCTAATCCATCGCCCATTCTGATGCCAGCTGTGTGGTAACTTCGTGTATTGTACACGTAAATGCGATTGATCTATAATTTTTATGTACGCAGAATACTTACCCTCTTTTTTTACACTAAAATGTTTTGATATACTTCACTATTTGCGTTTTGTGCTGTTTTTTGTCTTTTTTACCCCATACACTGGCCCGGTACCACGTGATACACCCCTCTCCTTGTTCAGTACCCCGTTATACCCAGTCCCAGTACCCAGTTATACCTCCTCTTTGTCAGCCTCCTCCTCATCTTCTTTATCCTCCCACACTATTGATGGAGTATAGTGCCCTGAGGAGCTGGAACTGGAGCTCTCAGGGTACCACGCTGACAGGCCGAACGGCTCCACCTTGGTGTGCTCCCCGACCTGCAGGAGACATATCTTCTGTGTAACCAGGACAGTGATACTCTGTATCGCAAGAGCTCGTTGCCATTTATTCCCCACTCCTCAGGCCCAGTACCCATTATACCCCCCTCCCCAGGCCAGTACCCCTTTATACCCCCAGGCCCAGAAACCTGTTATACCCCCAAGCCCTGGCCCAATACCCCGTTATACCCCCAGGCCAAGTTCCCCATTATTACCCCCAGACCCAGTAGCCCGTTATCCCCCCCTCCCCAGGCCCAGTACCCCGTTATACCCACCTCCCCAGAACCAGTACCATTTTATACCCACCTCCCCAGGCCCAGCACACCTTTATACCCCCTCCCAGGACCAGTACCCTGTTATACCCCCTCCCCAGGCACAGTACCCAGTTATACTCCTTTCCCCAAACCCAGTACCCCATTATACCCCCCTCCCCAGGCCCAGTACCCCATTATACCCCCTCCCCATGCCAAGTACCCCGTTATACCGTAACATACTATTCCATAAATAGTGTCCTGTACAACAGCTAAAAGTACTATATGTGCGGCTGATTCACAGCTCAGTGATTCCCATTTACCTGTAAAGTGCCTCTTCCACCTTTCTGTTGAGGGGTATTCTCCGCCCATGCCTGTGATACAGAGGATAGTAATGTGAGCACATGTATTCCTCACTCATAAGCATGTCCTGACACTGTATGGGAGGTTTGACAGTTAAACCAATTGTCCACAGCACTCAAACAGCAACAATCTTCAACGCAAAGTTGCTTCGCAATGTTAGCAACTTTTCGGAGTAATAGACCCCTTCAAGGCCCGTTTCCAAGTCACACTAATGGACAGTGGTACTTCCCTTTAATTAATCCTATCTAAGGAACCTGAATGGTCCATTTGACTCTCCCTTGCAGTCACATATAGGGGCCTATGCTAGTAGCCTTCATAAAGCAACTTGCTGGTTCTATTACGCTTAGGCAGAACCGCGTTCATTTGAGGTCCGGGACCCCCTGCTTCCTGAGATACAGGCCCCGTTATGGGGTGCATGTATCTCCTATGCATTTAAATGTCTCGTGCCACATGACCGTGGGATTTAAATGCATAGGAGATACTGGCATCCCATAACGGGGCCTGTATCTCAGGCAGCATGTCAACGCGGACCTCAAGTCAACGCGGTTCTGCTCCGGAGACCTCCTGCTCATGCACACTAGTATTACATTTTTTATTAAAACAGCTTCATTTCCTTAGTGGCTGGTTGCAAAGGAAATGAAGGGATTCAACCTCAATAGCCTGTTTATTTGGGGCAGAGGGGGTGGATGAAGGGGGTAGTAGTCCCAGGGAGGGTAAATAGGCCTACCTGGAAGGTTGCGGGAGGAGTTAACCTGCGGAACCGCTATGGTAATGAAGGAGTTAACCAGTGCTGGACATCCATCCTTTGGGCAACTACCCCCTTCATCTAATCCCTCTACCCACAATAAACAAAAACACAACAACCCTACTACCCACCTCCTCTACCCCCAACAACCCCCCCCCCCACAGCCCCCAACACATACAGCACAGTAATGGGCAAAATTACTATTATCGAGATATGGATAATAGTGCATTTGCCCATTCTAAAACCAAAAATTAGCGTCATGCCGTCACGTAGCATCCGGTTGCCATGGCAACACAGTGTCATTTGATGCCGCACAGCCATGTTCACTGCAATTGGAGGGGGAATTGCAGAATAATAACGGACAATGCCTGAGTTGCCGCCACCACACCGCCACCTGCGATTGACAACGGCAACCCGTAGCCCGGAGGTAAGGGCCCAAAACCCGGAGTCTCCGGGTCAAACCCGGAGAGATGGCAACTCTGGCTATTATCCATATCTGGATAATAGTTATTTTGCTTATTACTGTCTGTATGTGTTGGGGGGGGGTTATTGGGGGTAGAGGAGGTGGGTAGTAGGGGTGTTGTGTTTATTTTTCTTTAATGGGTAGAGGGATTGGGTGAAGGGGGTAGTAGCCCCAAGGATGGATGTTTAGGTCTACCGGGTGGTATCAGGAGGGGTTAACCCCTTCATTACCTTAGCGATATTAACCACTAAGGTAATGAAGGGGCTGACTCCACCTACAATCTCCCGCAAGGCCAAAACACCAACCAAGGGCCAAGCACCACCTTCACCCACCCCCGCTACCCACAATAAACCTGGCACTGGTAGTTAACCCCTTCATTGCCTTAGCGGTTAGCCGCTAAGGTAATGAAGTTGCCTGTACAGTAAATGCATTTTTCATTAATCTGATTCATGCCGGGGGCCTCCTACGGTGCTGATATTACTATGTATTAGCTCCCGAGACCCCCAGCATCAATCCGATGAGGAAAAATTCCCCCTCTCTCACCGCCGCCTCAGAAACTTCTTGGCAGCTTCACGACAACTACTAGAATTGCACCAGTTTGAAAACTGGCGATAAGTGGCTTATCGCCGCTCACTTGGCGATATGTTTTTGACGGCTGAAAAAATTGGCGATTAAACCCACTTATCGACACTTACTGAATTGCTGTAGGCATTTTTGGCCGATAACAGCTAAAAAGCCTCGATAAATGGGTTATGAAGGTTACTAGCATAGGCCCCATAATCTCCTATAGTCAGTAGCAGCACACCTACCGGAGGTCACATGGGAACGGGCCTTGAAGGAGTCTATTACTCCGAAGCGTTGCCCCCCTATTATAATCACTGATTGCTGTTTGTGTTTCCATAGTTGTATAGTGTTTTCTACCTGTGTTAGTCCTGTACTCCTCATTATGTTTCTGTACCATTTATTGGTGATTTGCTGTATAATACATCTTTTCTTTGCATCTTTCTCTTCATGTTCTGGCATTTAGGTGGTGGATGTGCACTGCATTTCTGTTGGTATATCTTATGGCTTTCAGCTAACTTATAGCAGGGGTGTGCAAACTGGGGGCGCTAGATATTCCTGATGGGCGGTTGCAGAGGCCTCACGCTCTCCCCCAAGGCATTTAAATGAAATGTCCGGGAATCGCGTGAGGCCAAGGTAACTCACTTACCGGGATTCAGATGCATGGTGTGACGAGTTGCTATGGCAACGTCACATCACATGACCCATCACCATGGCAACACGGCGTCACATACCGCTGCGGGGTCACGACGGGATGTCACATGACCTGGCGGCGTCATTTGACACTAGAAAACGAGATAAGGGGGGGGGGCACACCTGGGGGACCTAGCAGGGGGGGCACAGCTCCAATAGTTTTCACACCCCTTCCTTATAGTATACTGCAATTTATTTTAGTGTTCCTTTACCCCGCCTCATCAGTATGCTCCTGTATGCTCTGGGTAATCACACTTGCAGCAGTTAGGCTCATTATAGCTAGTTCTTCTGTGTATAACTTACACTTATAACTATGCTGTGAGCGGTGTACTATAGATTGTGTACTGATAGCTATCGGTGTGCATTTTGGGCACTTGATAATGCATTAAGGTTGTTAGTACAGATTGTATACTGGGTGTGTTGTACTTTGCACCTGTTATCATTGTACAGCTTTATTCTATATGTGTTGTTTATTAAACTCTTTTCATTTAGAAAAATAGTATTTCTTTATTTCGGGGGTCTTATGATGTGATAATATATTATTATGCTATATTAGATCTTGCTTTAGTACTTATATGCATTTTAATCTATTTGTTAAATTGTATGTTATTATTTGTATCTGCCTATTTGGTCACTTTCTCTAGTACTATTTGTCTATCTGGCCCGTATGTGTTTTGTAACATATGGGGGTTAATTTGATCATGGTATTGACCATGTGTATCTGATTAGCAATTAGTAGTCTTCTATGTTCTGATTGGTTCATCTAACTATAAATACTATGTTCCTCACCTGTACTGAACTCCTGATGAAGTCTCTTTTGAGACGAAACGCGTAGAGAGTGTTTGGTGGAGGTGTATTGTTCCTTTTTTAATAATCATTCACTCACAAGCCAGCTATAGCATTTGTAGTTTCTTTGGAAACATTTATCTCAGCCGTCCACTGAATACACGTATGTGAACTTGTTCCGGCTAATCCACCGACGTCACTGAGTTCTCGCGATACCTGGAGCTGAGAACTCACTGTGTGACGCCGGATTGAGAGGAAGGTGGCGTCCCTCGTGTTCTCCGGGCTGCGGAGGCGTTCACAGAGGCTGCTGCAGTGAATCTACACCGGACACTGAAGTCACCTGGTACCGGGTTCCTGTGTCGGGCGGGCTGAGTTATACTCAAAATTGCTTTTTATTAAGCTATGTTTGTGAGTGTGCATTTTAAATCCTTTACTCCATAAATATTGTTATACCTTTTTACGCTATGAGTGCGCCTGTTTTTTCTGTGTTTCTATAGATATCTTCAAGGAAGTGGTGTTCCCTTCATTCGGGCTGCAGAGACTCTTTTGGATAGCAATTGGAGCAATTTTTAAGATTTGTATACATTTTTATATATATATTTTTCTGGACTTTACATCTGATCATTTTATTTTTTATATATTTTTTTGTATTGTGCATGTATACTATCTTTCCCCATTTTTGTACAGTATAGGTTTTTTTCCTCATGTTGGTGTGGCTATTCATATAATGGTTTAGGTTGGCGCCGTTTTTCTTTCTGTTGTGCTATATATATATATATATATATATATAACCATCCAGCAGGGCAGCGGAACAGCAAAGAGAGGCAGCACTCAGAGGTAAGTGTACAAAGAATTGTATTGTAACAGACACAAAAATCCAATGTTTCGATCCCACAGAGGATTTTCTTCCTGGGATGCGCCTCTCCCTGCTGTTCCACTGTCCTGCTGGATGGTAACGTACTCTTTACATTATTTATGGGACTAGCACCAGGATTATTTGGATTACAATGTTGGAGTGCTTGATGGTTTCCTTACCCATATATATATATATATACTAGCTGATATACCAGGCGTTGCCCGGGATGTAAATCCGTAATAGGTAGTATTATTTATAAATGGTGGAACAATAGGTTGACTATTTGTTGGAAAGGTTGGATAATAATGTTGAAAATAAAGATGGAAGAAAATGTAATACGATGTTGCATAAAAATGGTTTATTGTAAACACACCACAGTACAATGTATATTTTGGTGACATAAGTGATGTAAAAATGTGAGGCGTGTGTCCTGCTAGGGTGTGAGCGTGTGTGGGTGTGTGGCGAGTGCGGGTGACAGCTGGTCAGTGATGTTGTTGCGTAGGAGGCGGCAGGTGTGTGTCGAGTGTGTGGGGTGGGTGAGAGGCGGCGGGTGTGTGTCGAGTGTGGCGGGTGTCTGTTGAGTGTGTGCGGCGGCTGTGTGGCGCAGGGGTGTGAGCGGTGGGCGGGTGAAAGGCAGAAGGGCGGGTGGGCGAAAGGCAGAGGCGGGAGGGCGGCCGAAAGGCGTTGAAGGAGGGGAGGCGGATGGGTGGTGAGGGGGGTGGTGGGGGGAGGTGAAGGGGGGGGGGGTGAAGGGAAGTGAAGGGGGGGTGAAGGGGGCGGAGGGGGGGTGAAGGGAGGGCAGAGGGGAAGTGAAGGGGTGCGGAGGGGGGGTGAAGGGAGGGCGGAGGGGAGGCGAAGGGGGGGCCCAAGGGGGGCAGAGGGGGTAGGTGGGAAGGGGGGAGGTGGGGGGCTGGGGGGGAGGTGGGAAGGGGGGAGGTGAGGGGAGTGAAGGGGAGGTGAGGGGAGGTGAAGGGGGGGTGAGGGGAGGTGAAGGGGGGGTGGAGGGGAGGTGAAGGGGAGGTGAAGGGGTGTTGAGGAGAGGTGAGGGGGGGGTGGAGGGGAGGTGAAAGGGGGGTGGAGGGGAGGTGAAGGGGGGGTGAGGGGTGTTGAGGGGGGGTGAGGGGTGTTGAGGGGGGGTGAGGGGAGGTGAAGGGGGGGTGACGGGAGGTGAAGGGGGAGGGGAAGTGGAGGGGAGGTGGAGGGGGGAGTGCGGGAGGTGGAGGGGGGAGTGCGGGAGGTGAAGGGAGGGGGGGTGATGGGAGGTGAAGGGAGGGGGGGGGTGATGGGAGGTGAAGGGGGGGTAATGGGAGGTGAAGGGGGGGTGGAGGGGAGGTGAAGGGGGGGTGAGGGGTGTTGAGGGGGGGTGAGGGGTGTTGAGGGGGGGTGAGGGGAGGTGAAGGGGGGGTGACGGGAGGTGAAGGGGGAGGGGAAGTGGAGGGGAGGTGGAGGGGGGAGTGCGGGAGGTGAAGGGAGGGGGGGTGATGGGAGGTGAAGGGAGGGGGGGGGGTGATGGGAGGTGAAGGGAGGTGAAGGGGGGGTGACGGGAGGTGAAGGGGGGCTGACGGGAGGTGAAGGGGGGGGTGACGGGAGGTGAAGGGGGGGTAATGGGAGGTGAAGGGGGGGTGACGGGAGGTGAAAGGGGGGGTGACGGGAGGTGAAGGGGGGGGTGACGGGAGGTGAAGGGGGGGTGACGGGAGGTGATGGGAGGGGGGGTGACGGGAGGTGATGGGAGGGGGGGTGACGGGAGGGGGGGTGACGGGAGGTGATGGGAGGGGAGGTGACGGGAGGTGAAGGGAGGGGGGGTGACGGGAGGTGAAGGGAGGGGGGTGACGGGAGGGGGGGGTGACGGGAGGTGAAGGGAGGGGGGGGGTGATGGGAGGTGAAGGGAGGTGAAGGGAGGGGGGTGACGGGAAGGGAAGGGGGGGGTGACGGGAATTGAAAGGAGGGGGGGTGACGGGAAGTGAAGGGGGGGTGACGGGAAGTGAAGGGGGGGTGATGGGAAGTGAAGGGGGGGGGGGGTGATGGGAGGTGAAGGGGGAGTGATGGGAGGTGAAGGGGGGATGACGGGAGGTGAAGGGGGAGGGGAAGTGGAGGGGAGGGAGGGGTGGAGGAAGGGAAGTGGGGGGGGAGGAAGGGAAGTGGGGGGGAGGTGAAGGGGGGGTTGGAAGGAAAGTGGGGGGGAGGAAGGGAAGTGGGGGGGTGCGGGAGGTGAGGGGGGGAGGTAAGTGACAATGTATCATGTGGCCGCTTGCTCCCCCTACCCCTAGTGTCTGCCAGTCGTCTGTCTCCCCCCCCGAAACGTCCCACCTGTTGTGGGCCGCTCCCTCACCCGTCGGCCGCTCCCTCACTCACCCGTCTGGCCGCTCCCTCACTCACCCGTCCGGCCGCTCCCTCACTCACTCACCCACCCGTGCGGCCGCTCCCACGTGGATCTGAGGCGGGAGGCAGTGTGTTGTGGCTGCTCCCCCGCTGTGTCCCAGGCGCTCACTCTGCTCCCCCGCTGACTGTAGCGGCTGGGGGTGTGTGTGTGTCTCTGTGAGTGTGTGTTTGTGTGTCTCTGTGAGTGTGTGTATGTCTCTGAGTGTGTGCATGTGTGTGAGTGAGTGTGTCTCTGTGAGTGTGTGTGTGTGTCTCTGTGAGTGTGTGTGTGAGTGTGTGACCTTTGGCTCGTCACTCCGCCTCAGGCCAATGAGAGGTGTGCGGGGGCGGGCGGGCCAAGGGAGCCATCTCATTGGCCTGAGGCAGAGTGACAGGCCAAAGGTCCAATGTGATTGCTGCTAGGGACAGGACAACCAGACACGCATACTACCCTTTGAGAAATATATAGATAGATATATATATATATTTCCATTTGCTATATGCTTTGCTGTGGAGGGTTTTTGTCACTTTTTTTTACCCACCATAACTTAACTAAGTATATATATGTAGCCGGGGTCCCCTTCTCGCCCTTGTTGTAGGGGGAGGGTGCGCTGCAGTAGAGAGTACTCCGATACGGCGGCTCCGTGTCATGCAAGATGCCATGTTTTGGTTGGCACCCGTATAGACCTAACCTAGACAGAGGTTGCGTCTGCGCAGGAGTGCGTGCCATAAGCCCGCGAAGGAGGAGAGTGCTAATTGGAGGAAGGTAGCGAAACACCAGCCCCAGCAGCCCCCGCGGGTCCCCGTGATAGAGCTGAGCCAATGGGCTGGGAGTTGGAAAGGAAAAGGAGGGGGGTTGCGCGCACGTTGTGTCAGATCTGGCTGGAGAGGAGACGGAGCTTCGGTATAGGGGAAGAGAACCGCCCCCTACGTAGGCCGCATGTCCCAGGCACAGTTAGGCCCTGAGTCCCAGTACAGACAAGCGGAGCTAGGGACTTGCCATAGTGAGGTTCCGGAGTCCCGTAGAGCCGCACGATTGATAGCAAGACTGTTCTATTTGGTGGGAGGTCTGGGCTCAGACCCCGCTAGTAAGCAACCACGTGTCCGGGTGGGATCGCCCCGGACCTCCACGTGGGTAGGAGGACGACTTCTACACTTCGCGGATCCTTTGCGAAGATTGTAGCAGTACTGGGTACCGGAGTACCCGGCAGGTAATTCTACAAGTGCACCAACGGTACCCTCATTTCATTCGAGACACAGTGGCTGTGCAGTCACACTCACACTTATAGAGATCTGACTCACTTGAGGGTGGGAGGACTTATCCCAAGGGGATTGGACACGGGGTGGGATCACCCGGTGGAGGGACACGGGAGGGTTGGCGTTCGCCGTGACGCTGCTTAGAGTATCTCCTCTAGGGAGGACCGCTGATATATGTGTATGTGTACGATATTGCATGAAAGTAAAGTCAATTGGTTTAGGTATCCTACTGTGTGGTTGTGTTTAAAGTATATACGTCCTGCCAAGACCCACTTCCCCTTTGGCGGAAGCTGTCGCAGGTGGAAGCGCTGCACCCAGTATAATTGTTGTGCGAGTACCCCAGGCTCTCCGTGGCAGAGACTTAGGCCCTGTGAGCCTACAGGTGATACAGCATATGTTAGTGGCCTGCGTTCTATAGGAAGCAGGGCTACATATATATATTTTAAATATATTTATATACACACATACAGAAGCACGCGGATGCACATAGATGCACAGATACGCACACAATCAAATACACACAGACACACACACAGACATACAGTCATGCACACAGATACACATACACACATACTATACAGAAATATGTAGCCCCCTGTAAACAGTACAGGCTATACCTATCTTCCTTCTACTGTGATAAGCCCTGTTAAGATCAGGCGCCAGTAATCATCATGGGTTTTCCCCCTTCATAGCCCTAACCTGAGTGGTAGACGCAGGCCTGGACTCTGTTGCAGGCGTGAGCAAGAGGGGAGGTTCTGCTGACACCATGAGGGGAGGGGCTAGCTCTATATTTAGCAGCCAACTCTGTTGAGTGGCGGTGCTTTTTGTCTTGTCCTTCTCTTTTGATGGATCTTCGAAAGAGAGAGTAGCTTAGGAAGAGTTCGAGTGAACAGTGATATCGAGAGTCTAGAATTGCTGGTTAATATGCCATGAGCCACGAATCCTGCGGAACGGTCCGAGGAGTATCAGGAGGCTGCGGGCTCCCCGGCGCAGAGTGCCGGAAGAGAGAGAGAGAAACTGAAACGATCAGCGTCTATAAGTAGAGCTGATAGAATTATATACTGGTGGATCAATGCCCTCACCCCACTGCCAGGGGTGATGGGGGGAGAATTCAAGACCCACCTCGAGGCTAACCTCGGGGGTGGGCCACGGGGTATTGACGCCCTAGCTCAGACCATCCTGTCGGAAGAGTGACTTGGAGGGAAGGAGAGGAGGAAGCATTTGGGCGGAGGTGAGCTGTGTATACCCTGTCCTGGTGATTGTGTTGCGGCTGCTGGAAGCCTTATCGTTGGGATACTGTTGCTCTGACGAATAAAGAGACTATTCTTGACCCGTAAAGACTGTGTGTGATTTGGAGAGTATAACCCTGGGACCCGAGGGGTTCTTCTATACCGGTCCTGTCCCATTACCCTGGGAGTATAGAAGATGGAGGCACTGCACCACTAAGAGATCATGGAGGCTATCACCCCAGAAGCCCGGTCCTGGCTCCCCCACAACACCGCGGGAAGCTCAGGCCCTCCTGTTCCAAACAGGTACGCACCACACCACATGTAATCAGCCCCCCATGTACCCTAGACACCACCGTAGAGTCTGGGGAGGGGGGAAGCAGGGTTACATTTGGAGGCGCTGCTGAGATATCTATCAGAACAGGACCGGCTTATAGTGAGGCGGAACAGGCAGACTAAGATGCACTCTCCCGGCAGGTGTTTTAAGCAGGTGGCGTGAGGCAACTGGGGGGGTCATAGCGGTAACCAATCTGGGGACCATGGCCCAGGGCCCGCGTTACGGAGGGGTGGATAGTTAGAGCTGATCAAGTCCCTTGAGGCGGTTAGCGTGAGGCAACTGGGGGGGTCAGCCTGTTAACCAGTCCGGGGACCATGGCCCAGGTCCCTGCTATGAGTGGCCAAAAGCAGGAGATGCCCGTACCTAGAAAAGAGGTATCATAGCTATCACCCGCACCACAGAGCACTTGCACGTAGACATCGAGAGTACAGTGCATAGGAGGAGAGGAATTCCGTTGAGCCTGGGGTACCAGCCACCTCAATTTAGTGGGTCACAGACAGTATGAAGATGCAGAGTTCACATTTGGAGGGAAAACATGGTCTAGGTACAAGATACCCATTAGACATGGAGAGTAGGGCACAAGCACATTTGGAGGGAGTATCCAAGATGGCGGCCATCCCTACATGCGGTCCGCGGAGCAGGAGAGGCGAGCTAAAATGGCGGTTCCCGCCAAGCCTAGAGCAAGCACGTGAGATTTGCAAAAGGACTGTGAGACAGTTGTGGCGGGAAATGCGCAAGCGTCAGGCGCCAAACCCAGATTCCTTGCAGGAGGAACGGAGCGGCGCAAAAGCCGAAAGGCCACGTCATGCTGACAAGGACAAGACCCCGCCTCTGGATTCCACCAGAGGGAGGGGGCCCACAAAGAGCCAATCAAGACGGTCCTCCGCCGAGAAGGGACGGACCGGAAACCTGAGCGAGGAGCATCACTTTTGTCTGGCATTCGAGGAGCAAGGAGCTAGAAAACGAAGTTGTCTTCACTTTGAACGAACCATGTCAGAGATAAGTACCTCCATTCACCAAGTACCTGGAGGCCTACTGGTCGTGGCAGTAGCGGAACACGAATACGTTCGGTGTTTGTGTGTGCACTGCGGAATGCCCGGCACGGTACCGAGTACCAAGGCCCGATGTACTAAATGTGGTACGTTTTACTTGTGGCCAACCGAGCCGCGGGTTTGTTCGGCACGCCGCGGGGTGCCTCTCCAGGAACTTTGACGGAGGTGGCGGACGACAAAGAAAAGACTGCCCTGGGTCCCCGTTATACCATATCGGGAGGAACCAAGGCTCAGCTAGTTATTGAACTAAGCAAGCTGGCCACCCAGACAAGTGCGACCGCAGTGGAGGTACACAAGCGAGGACATTCTGTACCTATATCCACGGGTTGTATCGTTGAAGAACCAGGTGACTCCCCAGTGGAGGAACCGATCGTGATTTCTTCGGAGGAAGAGGAGATGGGTGTAACATCGGTGGCGATGCACCTACCGGTGAACCACCCCAAAGGCATCAAAAGAGAACAGACAAGTCCGGGGACCATCCGACGTCGAACGCTGGTGCGGCCGGAGGCCCGTACGAGTTCCACCGCCATGGTGACTCCCAGTGCAATGGAGATGGAGACCGAGACGATCCTAGCAGAGCCCGATGTCATCAAAAAGCAGCAGAGTGGTAAGGAGACCCCACCACCCCCTTACTCCCGCCAGGCACAGACCGCACTCACGGTGAACGAGAAAGAGAGGCTTGAGGCCTATTTGTTTGATCATGTTCCGGATGTTCCACCGCCACCCCCGGGGTTCCTCGATGCACGGCCGGTGCGTGATCCCGGGGCGGATGGGGACTCTGCCGGCGATTCGGATAACCTCAGTTCCGGTTCCACTGGGCGGAAGACCAGTCTTCGGGGGATATTCTCCCCTCAATACATAGCCTCTGTCCTGGCCAGGGCTAATCTACAGAATCGAGGCCCCTCCCGAGAAGCCTAAAGCATGAGGGGGAGTGCCGCTAAGAAAAAGTTCATTGGGCGGGGTGTTACCCGTTTGCTGGACAATGTTCTGGACGTTTCTCCAACCCCGGCCCTTAGCCCCCCTGCCCCCCCTGCCCCGGCCACTGCCCCTGCCCCGTCATGAGTGGTGCCACCGGGAAAAACCCCAAATACTCCAAGGACTTGCGGGATTGGGAGTTGAGTGAAGAAGGGTCTGAGGGGGAGATACCGTATTCAAGTGTTATACCTGTACCTAACCCTGTGCCGTTCTCTCCTGCAGCTAAAGGGAGGGACTGAGATTCTCACACCCCAGTAGAGACTGGGTCTACTAGTACAGTGGTGTCCAAAATGAACCCCACTAGGTATTATAATGCCAAGGGAAGGAGAGATTGCTCGCGATCTACTGATGTGGGTACGTCCGGTGTATCATAACAGGTAGAGTCTGATGTAGAACGCACTAGTCAGGCCGCAGAGTACGAGCACCGTGATAAATGGTGGGCGCCTTTGTTCACCGGATACCATGAGGGGATGGACCGTACGCGGTTCTTGTTAATTAAGAACGATGTAGTAGTCCATTGGTGGGCAGCTGGTTCTTTCACTCCGCAGGAGATGGGGGATGAGTTAGATCACCGGTTGAGGGAGATAGAACAGAAACGTATTGTACCTCAAGGCCCCAGTATATTGTATGACGAAGTAGCACCCGAGGAACCATTGTTTTGGGTACTGCCAAGCAGGGCAGGGCACCGCACACTTACCAAGCTAAGTCGAGCTGACCGGGCCATAGTCGCTAGATACCGGCAGTCGCACGGTTATGAATATCCCTACGTGCCGGAGCCCATCATGAGAGAGGTTGAAGACCCCCCAGTACCCGACTAGCACCCTCTCTATCCACCTTTAAGACCCACCTTAAGACACACTTGCTTAAAGAAGCATACGAATAGCACTGTGAACATTCTGAACACATGACACATAAAGCTTGGCCCCCTGCAGACGCACTTACCAGAACTCCCTCCTACTGTCTCTGTACGTTCTCCCTACCTACCAATTAGATTGTAAGCTCCTCAGGGCAGGGACTCCTCTTCCTTAATGTTATGTTTGTCTAAAGCACTTATTCCCATGATCTGTTATTTATATTATCTGTTATTTATTCGATTACCACATGTATTACTACTGTATAGCGCTATGTACATTAATGGCGCTATATAAATAAAGACATACAATACAATACAATAATCGAAACAGTTGGCTTAGGGAGGCCGTTCCACGATCAGGTCCGGAAGTTCCTCTGGATCCACGTGCGCCGTCCGGGCCTGGCACGGCCTCTCCTCCACGGGCGATGGCAGCGGAGCCGGCAAGGACAAGGGCTATCCTTACCAGTCCGCAGGTTGGGCGTGGATCGCCCCTGGCCACTGGACCCGCCGGTCCCGATAACAGCTGGGCTCCGCCTCTCCGGTTTCGGCTCCACCGGGGACACCCGACTCCGCCCACTGTCGCTGCCGGTAAGTGGCCGTTTGGTTCCGTTTCCCCCACCGGGCACTGCCACCGGCCAGACCAGGGTACTCACTGGCTCTTTGGGTCCCTCGTCCGAGGGATCCGCACTTAGCGTACTCGGGGTCACTGAGCGCGGCGACCGCCTTCTCTTCTCACGGTCGGTTGACAACCCGACCACGTCACACTCCTCCGGGTCTATATTTTTAGTCCATAGCGCACCGGGGGACTCGCGGGACAACATACATTGGCGACACACTTTATTCGAGCTCGGCTAGTCCCACGAATTCGGGTATACTCGGGTGTATTGAGGTTTGTGACTGTTTTCTGCCCGAGTGCATTGCGTTATTTTCCAGGCAGGGATTGAAGCATTTTATTCCCGCTGGCTGCAATACTGCACAGTATATATATATATATATATACTGCATTACAATTCATGAATTTATGCCATCTGGTAGACACGCGAAGCATTGCAGCCTATTAAATCCTAATCATTATCATTTAACAGATCAGCCGCCCGTCAGCCAGGCATGAACCATGGCTGGGAAGGCAAAAGCAACGGGGCTTGTCAGAGGTGAAGAGCGGCGCATTCCAGGTATCTGCCAGGTACATACTGGGTATTTGCTCGAATAAAGTGTGTCGCAGCAGTAGCAGTATTCCCCCCAGGATCGTTGTTCTGTATGGGCACGAAGGTGGGCATTGGCCACAGATACCGTGTGCCACACTGGGAACAGCGTGCGGCCGTGCTCATGGCGCCGCCTGGCAGTTGGCACTGTAGGCAGAGGCCTACGACTGTCTCCGCGCCCTCCACGCGTATCACTAGTACCCCGCTGGGTACCGCGTAGGGTTGGGTTGAAACCATCCGGTTGGCATCCGGGGAGCAGGCCATATTTTTGGTAGGAGCTACTCGCAATACTGGTCTGTCCTGAGAGCTGGTTCCGCACGAGTGACCAACAGGGGTTGAATGGTCAGCCACTCCTTGGTTTAGCTCCTCCCTCCTCTGACACAGTTGGAATCCGCCCCCATTAGTAGCAATTAAGGGCGGGTCCCACAAGGGAATAGGATGTCCTTTAATTAAGGCCGCGCCTTTCTCAGTCCTAGAGGGCGTGACCACAGTTTCTGCGCGTTTTTCCCCAACAGGGTGGGACTCTGCTTTTGCCGCCAACTCCAACTGCTTCCTTGCAGCTGCCTTGCGTGCAAAGTATCCTTCTTTTTTGCACCCAATTTCCGCGGCCGGAACTTCTTTTGGTAGTGGTACCGGCAGCGCGCCAGCTCCTGGGCCCACAGGGCATAACTGGAAACCACTCCCCCTGGTAGATATTAGGGGAGGGTCCCACAGGCTAAGTGGTTGACTCAGCACTGTGGCTGAGCGAGTCTCTGTCCGTGAAGGCGCGGCCGTAGCTTTCGCGCCATACCCCCCATGCGGGCGGGGCTCTCCAGTTGGCGTCACTTCGGGCCAATTCTTAGTAATCTGTGCATCCGCAGCATAGTCTGCCATCGGCCCACGCGGTCTCCCAGAGAAGCGGGAGCTGCCATTTTGCAAGTCCTTTCCAACCACAATTTCAATGTCCTCTACACAGACCTCCAGGGCAGCCCCCCGTTGTCCTAGGCAGGACCAGAACGGTGCGGCCACAGCTTTCGCTCCACTCCAGAGCAGACTTGAAAAAGACAGTTCAGCAACAGCTTGCTCTTCAGTGGGGCGCACGCCACGTGTGCTTTCCCCATTAACCTCCGGTCGCCATTTTGGACTATCCGCACCGCGCAGATCCTCCATTCTTGCGGTCGCCATTCTCTCGTAACAGTTATCGTACATGGGGGCTCCTCTCTGCGGGGCAGCCACCACACCGGTACAATAAAGATGTCTCTGATGCACCACCACATGTGTACCTAATGTAGGCTGGACTCATGTATGCACTACCTCAGGCTAGGTTCACTCTCTCAGTGTCTGCTGTATCTCCTTCCTCCCAGTCTGTGCTCCCTACGGTAAGAGGTCTGGAATGGGCTAGAGTACTCTGGGGCTTCCATGCAGTACTTGGGGCGTCTACCTGTCTTGGTTAGCCTAGCGCAGACCCTCTCCAGGATTCCTGACCACGTTAACAGGCTATCCCTTCTGGCATCCTACCAACTAGCACTACCTCAAGGTGACTAGGACAGCTATAGCCCGGCTCCAAACCCCCAACTCCTTTCAGGCCCCTAGGTCGTCCCTACGAACTGACAATACCCCGTCAGCCCCCTGACCACCCCTAGGTCCGTCCCAACGCAGCACAAAGTGGCAGCAGACACTCTCCCTGTTTCCAAGTGACCTAGCTAAAGCCTGTCCCGTTGACAGGTCTGATCTCAGCAGCTCGCCTCCAAATGTAACGGTTTTTCTGAACCGGCCTGACCCACCCAATCTCATATTGGCCCCTGTGGTCTAACCAGTCCCCATTACAGTGTGATAGTGTCTGGTGGTGCACCTGTTGGCAAAAGGACTCCTGAGTCTCCCGCATGATGGTGTGTGGGGATTGCCAACTCAGACAGGCAGCTGAGGTAGTGTGCTTGAGTCCTACCTAGATCCAGTGCAGCGCCTCCACCTCATCAGGATCCCAGCGTCCGCTTGAGGATGAGTCTGATGAGGAACTCCTCTGTGGTGCTCCTCTCGGTGCAATAATTCCACACATGCACACGAGATTGTTGTTAATCAGAACCATTCTTTATTGTACGGTGGGCCAGCTGCCCTCCATAATGGGGTGTATTCAGCCCTCCATTGTTCTCCGTACTTCCCTTGGAAAGGTGTATTCTCCTAATGTAGGGATTCCCTATCCCCGCAGTGATATCTGTTCTGTGCCAGGTCCCTGGTCACAGTCTCCTTCTCTCATTACTCAGCAACCACTTCAGAACTATAACTCAGACTAGAACTAGGACTAGAACTAGGACTAGAACTAACTTTTGACTCAGTGCTGTGCCTTATGTATCCTCTGGGGGCTGACACAACTCTGACATCACCAAACAGGGAGTCAGAGCCTGTGACCACTCCCATCCATACATAGGGCACCTCACCAGGGTGTGAGGGCAAACCTCCATAATTACTGCTGGCATGCCCATAACTTACCAGGCCTTACTGCCAGCAGGAGAGATGACTGCAACCATTTTACAGCATGGTTACATATATATATATATATGTAACGGTTTTTGTGAACCGGCCTGACCCACCCAATCTCACATTGGCCCCTGTGGTCTAACCAGTCCCCATTACAGTGTAGTAGTGTCTGGTGTTGCACCTGTTGGCAACAGGACTCCTGAGTCTCCCGCATGATGGTGTATGGGGAGGACCCGTCCAGACAGGCAGCTGAGGTAGTGTGCTTGAGTCCTACCTAGGTCCAGTGCAGCGCCTCCACCTCATCAGGGTCCCTTCGGTCACTTGGGGATGGTCCTGGCGAGGAACTCCTCTGTGGTGCTCCTCTCTGTACAATCACTCCACACATGTACACGAGAGGGTTTGTAATTAAGAGCATCTTTATTGGACTGTGGGCCATGCTGCCCTCCACAATGGGGTGTATTAGCCCTTCATGGTCACAGCACTTCCCTTTACAAGGTGTAGTTCTCCTTAAATAGGGATTCCCTATCCCAGCCGGGATGTCTTTACTCTGTGCCAGGTCCCTGGACACAGTCTTCTTATTCAGCTACTATAACATAACTCTTACTCCTCTCAGAACTCTGGCAGAACTAACTCTTAGACACAGTGCTGTGCCTTATGTACACTCTGGGGGCTGACACAGCTCTGACATCACTAACCATGGAGTCAGAGCCTGTGACCACTCCCATCCATACATAGGGCACCTCACCAGGGTGTGAGGGCAAACCTCCATAATTACTGCTGGCATGCCCACAACTTACCAGGCCTTACTGTCAGCAGGAGAGATGACTGTAGCCATTTTACTAGACCGCTACATTCTCCCCCTGGTGAATCCCATCGGCCTCGCTGGGACCTAAATTTGCATACCTTCCTCCAGGAAGCACTGTAACACAAAACATAATTGTTAACATCACACAGATTGTACAATATAACAGAAAAATGACCACAGTGACATCTCGCCAAGCCCGCCCCGACCAGCAGCCACGAGCCCGCGTAATGCCTCAGTACCCCCTAATAGTAGTGACTTGGGTCAGGTTTTCTAACCTCTCTATCACCCATGTCCAGGACCGTGACATGATAATGCCTAGGCAGTCCCCTCTCGGGCCTATAGGTCACCCTGTGCTTATGTATATTCCTCCCTATACTCCACACTCGCATCAGGTGATCTATTCTGTCCTCTGCCCTCCTTCCGGTAACTTCACTCCCCTTACTGACCAGGTACATCTCGATGGTTTCCCTAAGCCACCTTTCTCTGTTTTCTTCTATCTCCTCCATGAGGGGTTCAGGGACATAAGGGTACTCCAACCCGTGGGAAGACTTATATCGAGCCATTATTGCCCGTTCCGCTCTACTGATCCTAGTCAGATCAGCCCTACCTGCCCTCCCAGGTAGCACCCATGACAGGGGTTCGTCAGGATCCACAGGGTCTGATAGTGTGTCAGGGCCCATGGGCTCTATCTCCCTGTGTTCAATCTTAATCCACCGGTCCTGCAATTCCCTATCTCTTTGCTCAGGGGTGAATTCTCCTTCGGCCCACCAAAAATCTACTACCTCCTCCCTACAGATGAGAAACCGCGTACGGTCCATCCAGGCTACATAGCCTTCAAAGAGTGGGGCCCACCAACGGTGTTCTTTGAAGCGGTGTGAATCCCCTGAGTCACTCTCGTCCGCATCCCCCCACGAAAATACCCCCGACGTCCGTGCCGACCGTGGTATGGACCACCGTGATGATCCCAGGGCCTTGTCCTCTGTTTTGTTGGTCGCAGGAGGCAACCACCGGCCTACCGCGGCCTTACCTAATTCTCCCCCACCCCGAGAAATGCCCTTTGTAGCGCAACTGCGCTGTCTTTCCCCAATCCGTCTCTCCTCCCCCCCCAAAGGTATGTCCACAAGTTCTAGGCTAGGCGGGGACCCCGTGGAACAGGTGATGGGGGCAGGGAGTTTACCTAGGGCGTGGGGTTGGGCGTAAGGGCAAGAGAGGAGGCGCCATGGGGCTACGACCCGTTCCCGGCTGTCCATGGATTGATTCAGGGAGGATAGCTCACCCTCCTCAGTCTGCGGTTCGCCCATCCAGCTCTTGGGCCCTCGAGGTGATCGGGGACCTTCACCCGATCGCCGAAGCGTCGCTGCATCCTTCCCGTCTGTTCCGCCGTCGCCACCGGAAGTGATGTCCTCTCCGGAACCGGAAACGCCGCCATCTTGAGTTGGACCCCCATGCGGGATCTCTTCCTCGATGACGACATTCGGAAGCTCCGCCGTCGTCTCCACCGGAAGTGGTATCTTCTCCGCACGTGCGTCTTGGGCCTGGCACGGCCTTGTTTCCGCTACACCGTCTACCGGAGCAAGGTAAGTAAGTGGCCTTCTCTTACCATTCCGCAGGGGTGTAGGCGTCTCTCGCCCGTCGCCGCCATATCCTGGGGCGGAGGGACTCCGTCTCTCGGCTCGCCGATCTGCGGGGGACGCCCTGCTTTCCAGGCTGCTACTCACGCCACGGGGTGTCGTCCTCCCCGGTTCTGTCCTGGGTCTTGATTTCACCTCCGCTAGCTCGCGGAGATCCTCATCCGAGTAGTCTCCCTTCCCCGACTTAGGGGTCACCGATCGGGGCGATAGTCTCTTTTCAGTGCGGTCGGGGGGTGACCCGACCGTCTCAGTTGCTGCTGACCCAGCCGATTTAATCGACCCCAGTCCCCTTTCTCCAGGACTTGCACGACTGATCCACAGTGCACCAGGGGACTCGGCGGAGCGCCTAGCCGTGTCCCCCGGGGGGTCAGCAGATTGGATCGGGATGAACGTCGGCATTGGCCACAAGTATAATGTCCCGCATTGTGGGCAACGTGCCGCTGTATTGACCATGCCTCCGGGCAGCCCGCATTGAAGGCAGAGCCCGACCACCGTCTCGGTGTTGGCCACCCTGACTACCAGTACCCCGCCGGGTACCGAGTAGGGCTGGGTGGAGACCATAGTGCCCACAGTGGAGGAGCAGGCCATTCTTTTAGTAGGGACCACTTTCTGTATGGGTCTCTCCAGGTCAGTGGTTCCTCGCAACTGACTGGTAGAAGTTGCTGGGCCAGCCACTTCCTGCTTCGGCTCCTCCCTCCGCTGGCATAGCTGGAACCCGCCCCCAGGGGTTGCAATTATGGGCGGTTCCCACAGGGGAATAGCATGCCCCTTAATTAAGGCCGCGCCTTTCTCAGTCCTGGGGGGCGCGGTCTGCGTTTCGCGCCAGTTTCCTCATCAGAGTGGGATTCTTTGCCCGCGGCTAGTTCCCGCCTTCTCCTGGCAGCCGCCTTGCGTGCAAAATATCCCTCCTTTTTGCACGCTACCTCCGCGGACGGAACTACTTCTTGTAGTGGCGCCGTCTGGATATCAGTCCCTGGGCCCAGTGGGTGCATTCCCACAGGCCATAGTTGAAAGTCACTCCCCCTGGTGGAAATCAGGGGAGGGTCCCATAGACTAAGCGGTTGACTCAGCACAGGGGCCGAGTGAGTCACTGTCCATGAAGGCGCAGCCATAGCTTTCGCGCCATACCCCCCATCATGGCGGGGCTCTGCTGTTCGCGCCATTCCCGGCCAGCTTTTTGCAAGTCCTGAATCAGCCAATTTCTCTGCGACTGGCCCACGCGGTCTCCCTAGCAAGCGGGAACCGCCATTTTGGATAGCTTTTAAGCCCGAAATGTCAGTTTGTTTGCTTTCCTCGCTGGGTTCCCCCCCAGTTATCACAATGTCCTCACACTCCTCAAGGGTGGCACCTCGGTGTCCCAGACAGGACAAAAACGGGGCAGCCACAGCCTTCGCTCCACTCCAGAGCAGATTAGTTAAAGACAGCTCAGCGACAATTTGCTCTTCAGTGGGGCGCACGCCACGGGTGCCTTCCCCATCAGCCTCTGGTCGCAATGTTGGGCTCTCCGCACCACGCGGTTCCTCCATTCCTTGGGTTGTCACGCTCTCGTACCAATTATCGTACATGGGGCTCCGCTCTGCGGGGCAGCCACCACACCAGTACAATAAAGATTGCTCAGATGCACCACCACATGTGTACCTGATCTAGGCTGGACTCATGTTGCACTACCTCAGGCTAGGCTCACTCTCTCAGTGTCTGGTGTAACTCCTTCCTCCCAATCTGTGCTCCCTATGGTAAGTGTCTGGAATGGGCTAGAGTACTCTGGCTCTGCCATGCAGTACTTGGGGCGTCTAACTCTCTTGGTCAGCCTAGCGCAGACCCTCTCCAGGATTCCTGACCACGTTAACAGGCTATCCCTTCTGGCGTCCTACCAACTAGCACTACCTCAAGTGACTCGGTCAGCTATAGCCCGGCTCCAAACCCCTCACTCCTTTCAGGCCCCTAGGTCGTCCCTGCGAACTGACAATACCCTGTCAGCCCCTGACCACCCAATCTACTCAATCTACTCTCAATAGATTACTCAATCGCCAACCGCCCACGATGTGCCTTGGATGGCGCGCCCTCTCTCCGTCTGCACTCTCTCAGCTCTTCCGAACCGACATCCAGCAGGGGATACAGGAACAGGCTCACCACAGTGTAACCCGGAAGTCCTCCACAAGGTGAGTGTATTCCGGATAGGAGATCAGTTTGTGACCTCGCGATGCAGGGGCTGTGAGAAAAAATCTCTCTGCACTCCCAAAGGCAGTCCGTGTTAAGGTGGGCAGTGAGGATGGAGTAAATGTTGTATCACAGTGTGACAGCAGCTAGATAACGCTCCTCCCTACGCGTTTCTTCACACTAGGTGATTTCATGATTTCATGATTTCACGATTGAGTATACTCAATATATGCTTTTATTTATCCGTTGTTTGTGAGTTCACATTTGTTGGTTTTATTCATTTTTATTAAATTGTACTTTTTCATGCTGCACTAGGATCGGGCGCTTTCTTTTTTGTTGTTCATATATATATATATATATATATATATATATATATATATATATATATATATATAAAACCATCCAGCAGGGCAGCGGAACAGCAAAGAGAGGTAAGTGTACAAAGAATTGTATTGTAACAGACACAAAAATCCAATTTTTCGATCCCACAGAGGATTTTCTTCCTGGGATGCGCCTCTCCCTGCTGTTCCACTGCCCTGCTGGATGGTAACGTACTCTTTACATTATTTATGGGACTAGCACCAGGCTTATTTGGATTACAATGTTGGAGTGCTTGCTGTTTTCCTTACCCATATTATATATATATTTATATTTCCATTTGCTATATGCTTTGCTGTGGAGGGTTTTTGTCACTTTTTTTTACCCACCATAACTTAACTAAGTATATATATATTTTAAATATATATATATATATATACACACATACAGAAGCACGCGGATGCACAGATACGCACACAATCAAATACACACAGACACACACACAGACATACAGTCATGCACACAGATACACATACACACACATACTGTACAGAAATATATATATATATACACACACATACACAGACATACACACAGTAACACATACACACCTACATTTTTAGGATTGTAGCAGTGAGAGACGGAGCAGACACAGAGATACAGTGTCACATGAAAACAAACACACAAGATACACACAAAAGGAATATGAAAAGTGACAGATCTAGTATAACAAGTGACAGACATACGCAGGGTTAATAAGAAAAGAGACAGTTGGATACACACAGAGAAGTGATCATATGGATAACCTGTATCGGTGACAGACTTCAGGAGAAGTTCCAATAAAAGCCAGACACACTCCGGGTAACAACGTTTTATTTAAACACCTGAAATCTTGACCCTCCGCCTGCAGTTTGGGAAAGGCAGAGGTTTTGGGATCTGTGTGTGTGGGGTTTGCTGTGTCTGGGGAGACCCCTAAATGTTCCTTTGTGTGACCCCTAAATGTTCTCTCTGTGTCTGGGAAGACCCCTAAATGTTCCCCAGTGTTGCTCACTTCAAAATAACCCAGAAAAGTAGCCTTGAGCCCTCGGTGGCAGGGCGCTATGCCCAGAGGGACTAGGCTCCCCTTACCTGTGAGTGTGGACTGCGTCCCCCCTGGCCTCTCCCCCCCTCTGGCAGCAGGGCTGACGTGGCAGGGGGAAGGGTCAGGGAGGTTAGAAATAGACAGAGGCAGGGGCACGGGGTCAGTCTGCACCCGGGCATGAGATTCCCGCCCACTCTGCCCTTTAATGTGAATACTGTTACATATGTTGGTTGTACGTGTTTAAAATAAAAAAAGGAATAAATAAATAACTAGAATTTATACTGAGTTTGTGTTAGTAACTCCCTTAACTTCTCCAACAGCTGTTGAGTTCCCCTTTGGACTTAACGTGTTAGAAACACGTGTCACTATTTCTCTGCATTAATTTGCAGGTCATTGGAAGAGTTGCACAGTGACAGCAATTTGTATACTCACCATCTTCACCCGAGGTGGCTCCTCCTTTTCAGCCATTGTTTGCTCCTCCTGGCTGAATTGCGGCTGCGTTCTTATCCCCTCTCTGCCTCCGATCTGTATGAAGGACAATGCTTTTAGAGATATTCTGGACCCTTCCAACTCCCCAATCGGACCCTTCCTCTCCCTGACCTTGCAGCGCACAGTATTACCTGCTATGATGCCTCTCAGTATACCATGGTAACTCATTCTGAACATACATGTGTCCTTTCTACATGTTACTCAGCTTCTATGACCAGGGCCACAGACAGGTTTCCTGAGGCCCAGGACTAGAGCTTCCACCGGGCCGCTCTACCCACGTGTCTGCGACCTTGCGAGAACCCCCTCCCCCCGTTTTCTCTTACACTGCCCCCTTCTCACACACCACCTCGCTCTCAACCCCCTCTTACACTCCCACTGTCACTCTTTCCTTTTCATACCCCCAGGCCCAGTACCCCATTACACCCACCTCTCCAGACCCAGTACCCTGTCTTATCCCCAAGCCCAGTTCCCCATTATACCCTTATCCCAAAGCCCAGTACCCCTTATACCACCTGCCCCAGAACCCATGATACCCCCCTCCCCAGGCCCAGTACCCCGTTATACCCCCCTGCCAAGACTCAGTACCCTGTAATACCCCCAGATCCAGTACCCAGTTATACCCACCTCCCCATATCCAGTACCTGTTAAACCCCATACACTGGCCCAGTACCCCGTGATACACCCCTCTCTTGGTTCAGTACCCCGTTATACCCAGTCCCAGTATCCAGTTATACCTCCTCTTTGTCAGCCTCCTCACACTTCTCATCTTCTTCATCCTCGCACACTATTGAGCTGGAACTGGAGCTCTCAGGGTACCAAGCTGACAGGCCAAACGGCTTCACCTCCGTGCGCTCCCCGACCTGCAGGAGACATAACGTGTGTGTAACCAGGACAGTGATACTCTGTATCGCAAGAGCTCCTGTGACACTTATACCCCACTCCTCAGGCCAAGTACCCCGTTATACCCCAGGTCCAGAACCCTTTTATTCCCCCTCCCCAGGCCCAGTACCCCATTATAAATGAGGCCCAGTACCCCATTATACCCCCCTTGCCCAGGCCCAGTAACCCATTATACCCCTTTTCCCAGGCCCAGTACCCCGTAATCCCCCCTCCCCAGGTCCAGTACCCCGTTATACCCCCTCCCCAGGCCAAGTAACCTGTTATACCCCTTTTCCCAGGCCCAGTACCCCGTAATCACCCCTCCCCAGGTCCAGTACCCCGTTATACCCCCTCCCCAGGCCAAGTACCCTGTTATACCGTAACGTACTATTCTATAAATAGTGTCCTGTACAACAGCTAAAAGTACTATATGTGCGGCTGATTCACAGCTCAGTGATTCCCATTTACCTGTAAAGTGCTACTTCCACGTTTCTGTTGAGGGGTATTCTCCGCCCATGCCTGTGATACAGAGGATAGTAATGTGAGCACATGTATTCCTCACTCATATGCATGTCCTGGTGCTGTATGGGAGGTTTGACGGTTAAACCAATTGTCCACACCACTCAAACAGTAACAATCTTTGCAACGCAACGTTGCTTCGTAATGTTAGCAACGTTTCGGAGTAATAGACCCCTTCAAGGCCCGTTTCAAGGCCCGTTTCCATGTCACACTAATGGACAGTGGTACTTCCCTTTAATTAATCCTATCTAAGGAACCTGAATGGTCCGTTTGACTCTCCCTTGCAGTCCCATATAGGGGCCTATGCTAGTAGCCTTCATAAAGCAACTCGCTGGTTCTATTACGCCGGATCAGAACCGCGTACATTTGAGGTCCGGGACCCCCTGCTTCCTGAGATACAGGCCCCGTTATAGGGTGCATTTAAACATTTAAGACATTTAAATGTCTCGTGTCACATGACCATGGGATTTAAATGCATAGGAGATACCGGCACCCCATAACGGGGCCTGTATCTCAGGCAGCAGGGGTTCCTGGACCTCAAGTCAACGCAGTTCTGCTCCGGAGACCTCCTGCTCACGTGCACTAGTATTACATTTTTTATTAAAACAGCTTAATTTCCTTAGTGGCTAGCCGTTAATGCAATGAAGGAATTCAACCTCAATAGCCGGTTTATTGAGGGCAGAGGGGGTGGATGAAGGGGGTAGTAGCCCCAGGGAGGGTAATTAAGCCTGCCTGGAAGGTTGCGGGAGGAGTTAACTTGCGGAACCGCTATGGTAATGAAGGGGTTAACCAGTGCTGCTAGCACCTGCTAGGCCTAAACATCCATCCTTGGGGGAACTACCCCCTTCACCCAATCCCTCTACCCACAATAAAGAAAAACACACAACAACTCTACTACCCACCTCCTCTACCCCCAACAACACCCCCCCCCCCCGCCCTCAACACATACAGCACAGTAATGGGCAAAATTACTATTATCGAGATATGGATAATAGTGCATTTGCCCATTCTGTGTGTAAGTGTGAGAGTGTGTGTGTGTGTGTGCGTGTGTGTATGTGTATGTGTAAGTGGGCGAGTGTGGGTGCATGCGCGCAAGGAGGAGAGTGAGGGGGAGAAGGAGCATGAGGGAGAGAGTGTGAGTGTGAGAAGGAGCATAAGGCAGAGAGGGTGAAGGGGAGAAGGAGCGTAAGGGGGAGAGTTTGAAGGATAGAGTGTGAGGGGGAGAAGGAGCGTAAGGGGGAGAGTTTGAGGGAGAGAGTGTGAGGGGGAGAAGGAGCGTAAGTGGGATAGTGGAGCGTAAGGCAGAGTGTGAGGGGGAGAAGGAGTGTGAGGGGCAGAAGGAGTGTAAGGGGGAGAGTGAGGGGGAGAGTGAGGGGGAGATGGAGCGAAAGGGGGAGAGTCTGAGGGGGAGAAGTAGCGTGGGGGGGAGAGTGTGAGGGGAGAAGGAGCGTAGGGGGGAGAGAGTGTGAGGGGAGAAGGAGCGAAGGGGGAGAGTGTGAGGGGCAGAGCGTGACGGGGAGAAGGAGCGTGTGGGGGAGAAGGAGCGAAAGTGGGAGAGTGTGAGGGGGATAAGGATTGTAATGGGGAGAGTGTGAGGGGGAGAAGGAGCGTGAAGGGGAGAAGGAGCGTAAGGGGGAGAAGGAGCGTAAGGGGGAGAAGGAGCGTAAGGGGGAGAAGGAGCATTAGGGGGAGAAGGAGAGTAAGGGGGTGAAGGAGAGTAAGGGGGTGAAGGAGAGTAAGGGGAGAAGGAGCGTAAGGGGGTGAAGGAGCGTAAGGGGGAGAGTGTGAGGGGGAGAAGGAGCGTAAGGGGGAGAAGGAACGTAAGGGGGTGAAGGAGAGTAAGGGGGTGAAGGAGAGTAAGGGGGAGAGTGTGAGGGGGAGAAGGGGCGTAAGGGAGAGAGTGTGAGGGGGAGAAGGGGCGTAAGGGAGAGAGTGTGAGGGGGAGAAGGGGCGTGAGGGGGAAATGGAGCGTAAGGGGGAGAATGTGAGGGGAGAAGGAGCGTAAGGGGGAGAGTGTGAGGGGGACATGGAGCGTAATGGGGAGAAGGACAGTAAGGAGGAGAGTGAGGGGGACAAGGAGTGTACAGGGGAGAGTGTGAGGGGGGAGAAGGAGCGAAAGGGGGAGAGTGTGAAGGGGGAGAATGTGATAAGGAGGAGGGCGTGAGGGGGTGCAGGAGCGTAAGGAGGAGAGCGTGAGGGGGAGAAGGAGCGTAAGGGGGAGAGCGTGAGGGGGTAAAGGAGCATAAGGGGGAGAGCGTGAGGGGAAGAAGGAGCGTAAGGGGGAGAGTGTGAGGGGGTAAAGGAGCGTAAGGGGGAGAGTGTGAAGGGGGAGAATGTGATAAGGAGGAGGGCGTGAGGGGGTGCAGGAGCGTAAGGAGGAGAGCGTGAGGGGGAGAAGGAGCGTAAGGGGGAGAGCGTGAGGGGGTAAAGGAGCGTAAGGGGGAGAGCGTGAGGGAAGAAGGAGTGTAAGAGCTAGAGAAGGATCGTAAGGGGGTGAAGGAGCGTAAGGGGGAGAGTGTGAGGGGGAGAAGGAGCATAAGGAGGAGAGTGTGAGGGGGAGAAGGAGCATAAGGTGGAGAGTGTGAGGGGGAGAAGGAGAGTGAGGGGGAGAGTGTGAAGGAGAAAAGGAGTTTAAGGGGGAGAGTGTGAGTGGGAGAGGGAGCGTAAAAGGGGCAGTGAGGGATGAGGGAGACAGGGTGACAGACAGGGGGCGAGGGTTGGGGTTCCCCAGAATTTAAAAATCATATTCTGGGGTTTCCTAACCAAAAAAAGTTCACAGAGCATTCAGCATCCTTGTACAATATGCGTAATGTTGGGTATTGTGTGCTATTTTTCAAATATACTTTTGAAACATGTATATATTACGTTGCCATCCATCAGGGCAACGAAACAGCAAAGAGAGGCAGCACTCAGGGGTAAGTGTACAAAGAATTGTATTGTAGCAGACACAAAAATCTGACTTTCGATTCTCTCTCTCTCTCTCTCTCTCTCTTTCTCTATATAGTATACACTGTGTTTGTGATATATATATATATATATATATATATATACACACAGATAAACAGATACACACGCACGCATAAATATGCGCACGAACACAGATGCACAGATAAGCGCACACACAAATACACAGACACACACACAGACACACACACAAAAGGAATATGAAAAGTGACAGATCTAGTATAACAAGTGACTGACATACGCAGGGTTAATAAGAAACGAGACAGTCGGATACACACAGAGAAGTGATCATATGGATAACCTGTATCGGTGACAGACTTCAGGAGAAATTATATGACCCAAATTATTGAGGAACCAACCAGGAGAGGGGCAATACTGGATTTGTTCATATCAAACAATGTAGAGGTAATAACAAATATTCAAGTCCTGGGACATTTGGGTAACAGTGATCATAACATGGTCTCATTTGAAATAAATTATCAAAAACAGATTACAGGCATACCCCGGTTTAAGGACACTCGCGAGTAAGTACATACAGTATCGCCCAATAGGCAAACTGCATCTCACGCATGTGCCTGTTGTCACGTCCTGAACATCTCCCTACCTGTACCGAAGCTGTGCACAAGCGGGGAGACTATAGAGCCTGTTACAAATGCGTAATTTACATCAGTTATGCACGTATATGACGATTGCAGTACAGTACATGCATCGATAAGTGGGAAAAAGGTAGTGCTTCACTTTAAGTACATTTTCACTTTACATACATGCTTCGGTCCCATTGCGTACGCTAATGCGGGGTATGCCTGTACTTGGGTTTAACAAAGACCTTAAACTTTGGAAAGGCAGATTTTAATAAACTGAGGTCTAATCTAGTAGTAATACAATGGGATGATGTTTTTGCAGGGAAAAATTTAGAAGATAAATGGGTAGTTTTAAAACATTGTTAGAAAAGCACACTTATCAGTGTATACCCTTGGGTAATAAGTATAAAAGAAATAACTCAAAACCAATGTGGCTAAATAAACAGGTAGGGGAGGAAATGGACAAGAAGAGGAAGGCGTTTAGATTCTTTAAGTCAGAAGGGACAGAGACATCGTATCAGGATTATAAGGAATGTAACAAAAATTGCAAAAGGGCAATCAAATTAGCAAAAATGGATAATGAAAAAAGGATTGCAATAGAAAGTAAGGTCAACCCTAAAAAGTTCTTTAAGTACCTTAATAACAAAAAAATGAGAAAAGAAAATATAGGACCCTTTCAGTGTGAGATGGGTAGGCAGATTATTGGAGATAAGGAAAAAGCTGAGGAATTAAACAAATTCTTTGCCTCTGGGTTTACCAGGGAAGAATCAAATTCAATAGTAGTGCCGCAGGAGGAAGCCACAACCTCCACATTAATGAGCAATTGGTTAACTGAGGAAGAAGTTCATAAGCGACTTAAAAAAATGAAAGTAAATAAGGCACCTGGCCCCGATGGCATACAGCCAAGAGTTCTCAAGGAGTTAAGCTCAGTAATAGCCAAACCATTATATTTAATATTCAAGGACTCCATTTCCACAGGCTCAGTACCACAAGATTGGAGTAAAGCAGATGTGGTGCCTATATTTAAAAAGGGAGCTAGATCACAACCGGGAAATTACAGACCTGTAAGCCTGACTTCAATAGTAGGGAAACTACTTGAAGGTTTAATACAGGATAATATTCAGAAATACCTAATGGAAAACAAAATTATTAGTAATAGTCAGCATGGATTTATGAAGGATAGATCTTGCCAAACTAACCTTATTTGTTTCTTTGAGGAGGTAAGTAGGAATTTAGACCAGGGTAATGCAGTTGATGTGGTCTACTTAGATTTTGCAAAGGCTTTTGATACGGTTTCACACAAGAGGTTGGTGTACAAAATAAAGAAAATTGGACTCAGTAATAATATATGCACCTGGATTGAAAACTGGTTAAAGGACAGAGAACAGAGGGTTGTCATAAATGGAACTTTTTCAGGTTGGGCTAAAGTCGTGAGTGGAGTACCTCAGGGATCGGTTTCATCACTCACAGGTTTTTTACCTCCCACAACGGACATTGACTGAGCTCTATTCCAATTGCCTGATTTTGGGGCTTTCTTGTAAGTTCCCATTGCATCTGTGTGTTCCATGATGTTTGCTCACTAAATCCATTTGTTGTCCTTTCAATCCGTGCAGCAATTCTTTATTGTCCTCTCTCCATGTCCCCATTATAGTTATAGGGTTATCATAATTTCATCACACAGTGTTGCACTATCATCTGTGTGATGCTTTGTCCCTTTATGTTCACCCGGTGTACTGCGCTCCCTGACTTCTCGACAATGCAACTAGTAAAGGATCAACAAGGAAGATCCATTGAAGGTTGAGCTACAATTGAACACTGGTTGTATATTTTATTTTCTCCTTTTTTCTTTTTATTGTTGCCTCACCCTTATTGTTGGTTCACCATTGTATGTCATTTTTCCCTACCTGGAACACCCTCAGGAGCACCTGGTGATTTCCGTGTTCTTTTATCAAATGGGCAATGGATGGAAGGGAAGTAAACATAATTATGCCCCTTTACAAAGCACTAGTAAGACCACACCTTGAATATGGAGTACAATTTTGGGCACCAAATCCTAAGAAAAGACATTATGGAACTAGAGAGAGTTCAGAGAAGAGCCACCAAATTAATAAAGGGGATGGACAATCTAACTTATGAGGAGAGGCTAGCTACAGATGCAGCAACGAGTATTAGAACTCTGCCTGGGTATTTTCTGGGGCAGTCTCACAGTAAATGCCTCAACATTGCCTCAATATTTCTGTGAGATTCTTAATGGCCCATAGGATTAACACCGCAGGGGGTCCCTGCAAACTGAATGGGACTGCAGGGACCCCTGCTGTGTCAATCCGATGGGCCATTAAGAATTTTACAGAAATGTTGAGTCAATTACTGTGAGATACCCCAGAATCTCCAAGGAATTTCTCCGGTATGCGTTCTAATACTGGTGGCTGCATCAGTAAATTAGTTTTAGTTACATTAGAAAAGAGGCATCTAAGAGGCGATATGATTACTATATACAGTACAAATATATTCGGGGACAATACATGGAGCTTTCAAAAGACCTATTCATCCCACGGGCAGTACTAAGGACTCGGGGCCATCCCTTAAGGTTGGAGGAAAGAAAATTTCACCAGCAACAAAGGAAAGGGTTCTTTACAGTAAGGGCAGTTAAAATGTGGAATTCATTACCCATGGAGACTGTGATGGCAGATACAATAGATTTGTTCAAAAAAAGGTTGGATATCTTTTTAGATGGGAAAGGTATACAGGGATATACCAAATAAGTATACAGTACATGGGAAAGATGTTGATCCAGGGATTAATCCGATAGCCAATTCTTGGAGTCAGGAAGGAATTCATTTTTCCCCTTAATGGGTTTTTTTGTTTGCCTTGCTCTGGATCAATAAGTAAGTATAGATATAGGATAAAGTATCTGTTGTCTAAATTTAGCATAGGTTGAACTTTATGGACCTACGTCTTTTTTCAACCTCATCTACGATGTAACTATGTAAGTTACAATAAAAGCCAGACAAACACTCCGGGTATCAACGTTTTATTTAAACACCTGAAATCTTGACCCTCCGCCTGCAGTTTGGGAAAGGCAGAGGTTTTGGCATCTGTGTGTGTGGGGTTTACTGTGTCTGGGGAGACCCCTAAATGTTCTGTGTGACCCCTAAATGTTCTCTCTGTGTTTGGGAAGACCCCTAAATGTTCTCTCTGTGTTTGGGAAGACCCCTAAATGTTCTCTCTGTGTTTGGGAAGACCCCTAAATGTTCTCTGTGTTTGGGAAGACCCCTAAATGTTCTCTCTGTGTTTGGGAAGACCCCTAAATGTTCCCCAGTGTCGCTCGCTTCAAAATAACCCAGAAAAGTAGCCTTGAGCCCTCGGTGACAGGGCGCTGTGCCCAGAGGGACTAGGCTCCCCTTACCTGTGAGTGTGGACTGCGTCCCCCCTGGCCTCTCCCCCCCCTCTGGCAGCAGGGCTGACGTGGCAGGGGGAAGGGCCAGGGAGGTTAGAAATAGACAGAGGCAGGGGCACGGGGTCAGTCTGCCCCCGGGCATGAGATTCCCGCCCACTCTGCCCTTTAATGTGAATACTGTTAAATATGTTGGTTGTACGTGTTTAAAATAAAAAAAGGAATAAATAACTAGAATTTATACTGAGTTTGTGTTAGTAACTCCCTTAACTTCTCCAACAGCTGTTGAGTTCCCCTTTGGCGCTTAACGTGTTAGAAACACGTGTCACTATTTCTCTGCATTAATTTGCAGGTCATTGGTAGAGTTGCACAGTGACAGCAATTTGTACACTCACCATCTTCACCCGAGGCGGCTCCTCCTTTTCAGCCATTGTTTGCTCCTCCTGGCTGAATTGCGGCTGCGGTCTTATCCCCTCTCTGCCTCCGATCTGTATGAAGGACAATGCTTTTAGAGATATTCTGGGCCCTTCCAACTCCCCAATCGGACCCTTCCTCTCCCTGACCTTGCAGCGCACAGTATTACCTGCTATGATGCCTCTCAGCATACCATGGTAACTCATTCTGAACATACATGTGTCCTTTCTACATGTTACTCAGCTTCTATGACCAGGGCCACAGACAGCTTTCCTGGGGCCCAGGACTAGGGCTTCCACCGGGGCCCCCCACCCACTTGTCTGCGACCTTGCGAGAACCCCCTCCCCCCGTTTTCTCTTACACTGCCCCCTTCTCACACACCACCTCGCTCTCACCCCCTTCTTACACTCCCACTGTCACTCTTTCCTTTTCATACCCCCAGGCCCAGTACCCCATTACACCCACCTCCCCAGACCCAGTACCCTGTCATACCCCCAAGCCCAGTTCCCCATTATACCCCTATCCCAAAGCCCAGTACCCCCTTATACCACCTGCCCCAGAACCCATGATACCCCCCTCCCCAGGCCCAGTACCCCGTTATACCCCCCTGCAAAACTCAGTACCCTGTAATACCCCCAGATCCAGTACCCAGTTATACCCACCTCCCCAGATCCAGTACCAGTTATACCCCATACACTGGCCCAGTACCCCGTGATACACCCCTCTCTTGGTTCAGTACCCCGTTATACCCAGTCCCAGTACCCAGTTATACCTCCTCTTTGTCAGCCTCCTCACACTTCTCATCTTCTTCATCCTCCCACGCTGTTGAGCTGGAACTGGAGCTCAAAGGGTACCAAGCTGACAGGCTAAACGGCTCCCGCTTCGTGTGCTCCCCGACCTGCAGGAGACATAACGTGTGTGTAACCAGGACAGTGATACTCTGTATCGCAAGAGCTCCTGTGACACTTATACCCACTCCTCAGGCCAAGTACCCCGTTATACCACAGGTCTAGTACCCCATTATAAATGAGGCCCAGTACCCCGTTATACCCCCCTTCCCCAGGCCCAGTAACCCGTTATACCCCTTTTCCCAGGCCCAGTACCCCGTAATAACCCCTCCCCAGGTCCAGTACACCGTTATACCCCCTCCCCAGGCCAAGTACCCAGTCACATATAGGGGCCTATGCTAATAGCCTTCATAAAGCAACTCGCTTGTTCTATTAGGCCGGAGCAGAACCGCGTTCATTTGAGGTCCGGGACCCCCCGACCCTGAGATACAGGCCCCGTTATAGGGTGCATGTATCACCTATGCATTTAAATGTCTCGTGTCACATGAGCATGGGATTTAAATGCATAGGAGATACCGGCACCCCATAACGGGGCCTGTATCTCAGGCAGCAGGGGTTCCCGGACCTGAAGTCAACGCAGTTCTGCTCCGGAGACCTCCTGCTCACGTGCACTAGTATTACATTTTTTATTAAAACAGCTTCATTTCCTTAGTGGCTAGCCGCTAATGCAATGAAGGAATTCAACCTCAATAGCCTGTTTATTGAGGGCAGAGGGGGTGGATGAAGGGGGTAGTAGCCCCAGGGAGGGTAATTAAGCCTGCCTGGAAGGTTGCGGGAGGAGTTAACTTGCGGAACCGCTATGGCAATGAAGGGGTTAACCAGTGCTGCTAGCACCCTCTAGGCCTAAACATCTATCCTTGGGGGAACTACCCCCTTCACCCAATCCCTCTACCCACAATAAAGAAAAACACACAACAACTCTACTACCCACCTCCTCTACCCCCAACAACACCCCCCCCCCACCCTCAACACATACAGTACAGTAATGGGCAAAATTACTATTATCGAGATATGAATAATAGTGTATTTGCCCATTAGGGTGTTAGTGTGAGAGTGTGTGTGTGTGTGCGTGTGTGTATGTGTAAGTGGGCGAGTGTGGGTGCATGCGCGCAAGGAGGAGAGTGAGGGGGAGAAGGAGCATGAGGGAGAGAGTGTGAGTGTGAGAAGGAGCATAAGGGGGAGAGTGTGAAGGGGAGAAGGAGTGTAAGGGGGATAGTGAGGGGAATAAGGAGCGTAAGCGGGAGAGTTTGAGGGAGAGAGTGTGAGTGTGAGAAGGAGCATAAGGGGGAGAGAGTGAGTGTGAGAAGGAACATAAGGCAGAGAGGGTGAAGGGGAGAAGGAGCGTAAGGGGGAGAGTTTGAAGGAGAAAGTGTGAGGGGGAGAAGGAGCGTAAGGGGGAGAGTTTGAGGGAGAGAGTGTGAGGGGGAGAAGGAGCGTAAGGGGGATAGTGGAGCGTAAGGCGGAGTGTGAGGGCGAGAAGGAGTGTGAGGGGGAGAAGGAGTGTAAGGGGGAGAGTGAGGGGGAGAGTGAGGGGGAGATGAAGCGAAAGGGGGAGAGTCTGAGGGGGAGAAGTAGCGTGGGGGGGAGAGTGTGAGGGGAGAAGGAGCGTAGGGGGGAAAGACTGTGAGGGGAGAAGGAGAAAAGGGGGAGAGTGTGAGGGGCAGAGCGTGAGGGGGAGAATGAGCGTGTGGGGGAGAAGGAGCGAAAGTGGGAGAGTGTGAGGGGGATAAGGATTGTAATGGGGAGAGTGTGAGGGGGAGAAGGAGCGTGAAGGGGAGAAGGAGCGTAAGGGGGAGAAGGAGCGTAAGGGGGAGAAGGAGCGTAAGGGGGAGAAGGAGAGTAAGGGGAGAAGGAGCGTAAGGGGGTGAAGGAGCGTAAGGGGGAGAGTGTGAGGGGGAGAAGGAGCATAAGGGGGAGAAGGAACGTAAGGGGGTGAAGGAGAGTAAGGGGGTGAAGGAGAGTAAGGGGGAGAGTGTGAGGGGGAGAAGGAGCGTAAGGGAGAGAGTGTGAGGGGGAGAAGGGGCGTTAGGGGGTAATGGAGCGTAAGGGGTAGAGTGTGAGGGGGACAAGGAGCGTAAGGGGGAAAATGTGAGGGGGAGAAGGAGCGTAAGGGAGAAAATGTGAGGGGGAGAAGGAGCGTACAGGGGAGAGTGTGAGGGGGGAGAAGGAGCGAAAGTGGGAGAGTGTGAGGGGGATAAGGATTGTAATGGGGAGAGTGTGAGGGGGAGAAGGAGCGTGAAGGGGAGAAGGAGCGTGAAGGGGAGAAGGAGAGTAAGGGGGTGAAGGAGAGTAAGGGGGTGAAGGAGAGTAAGGGGAGAAGGAGCGTAAGGGGGTGAAGGAGCGTAAGGGGGTGAAGGAGCGTAAGGGGGTGAAGGAGCGTAAGGGGGAGAAGGAGCGTAAGGGGGAGAAGGAGCGTAAAGGGGGAGAAGGTGAGTAAGGATGTGAAGGAGAGTAAGGGGGTGAAGGAGAGTAAGGGGAGAAGGAGCGTAAGGGGGTGAAGGAGCGTAAGGGGCAGAGTGTGAGTGGGAGAAGGAGCGTAAGGGGGAGAAGGAACGTAAGGGGGTGAAGGAGAGTAAGGGGGTGAAGGAGAGTAAGGGGGAGAGTGTGAGGGGGAGAAGGAGTGTAAGGGAGAGAGTGTGAGGGGGACATGGAGCGTAATGGGGAGAGTGTGAGGGGGGAGAAGGAGCGAAAGGGGGAGAGTGTGAAGGGGGAGAATGTGTGGGGGAGAAGGAGCGTACAGGGAAGAGTGTGAGGGGGGGAGAAGGAGCGAAAGGGGGAGAGTGTGAAGGGGAGAATTTGATAAGGAGGAGAGCGTGAGGGGAGAGCGTGAGGGGGGAGAAGGAGTGTAAGGAGGAGAGCGTGAGGGGGAGAAGGAGCGTAAGGGGGAGAGCGTGAGGGGAAGAAGGAGCGAAAGGGGGAGAGTGTGAGGGGAAGAAGGAGCGAAAGGGGGAGAGTGTGAGGGGAAGAAGGAGTGTAAGGAGCAGAGCGTGAGGGGGTACAGGAGCGTAAGGGGGAGAGTGTGAGGGGGAGAAGGAGCGTAAGGGGGAGAAGGAGCGTAAGGGGGAGAGTGTGAGGGGGAGAGTGTGAGGGGGAGAAGGAGAGTGAGGGGGAGAGTGTGAGGGGGAGAAGGAGCGTAAGGGGGAGAAGGAGCATAAGGGGGAGAGTGTGAGGGGGAGAGTGTGAGGGGAAGAAGGAGCGTAAGGGGGAGAAGGAGCGTAAGGGGGAGAGTGTGAGGGGAAGAATGAGCGTAAGGGGGAGAGTGTGAGGGGGAGAAGGAGCGTAAGGGGGACAGTGTGAGGGGGAGATGGAGTGTTAGGGGGAGAGTGTGAGTGGGAGAAGGACTGTAAGGGGGAGAAGGAGCGTAAGGGGAGAGTGTGAGGGGGAGAAGGAGCGTAAGGTGGAGAGTGAGGGAGAGAAGGAGCGTAAGGGGAAGAGTGAGGGGGAGAAGGAGTGTAAGGGGGAGAGTGAAGGGGAGAAGGAGCGTACAGGGGAGAGTGTGAGGAGTGTAAGGGGGAGAATGTGAGGGGGAGAAGAAGTGTAAGGGGAGAGTGTGAGGGGGAGAAGGAGCGTAAGGGGAGAGTGTGAGGGGGAGAATGAGCGTAAGGGGGAGAGTATGAGGGGGAGATGGAGCGTAAGAGGGGAGCGGGAGGGGGAGAAGGAGCATAAGGGGGAGAGTGAGGGGGAGAAGGAGTGTACAGGGGAGAGTGTGAGGAGCGTAAGGGGGAGAATGTGAGAGGGAGAAGGAGTGTAAGGGGAGAGTCTGAGGGTGAGAAGGAGTGTAAGGGGAGAGTGTGAGGGGGAGAAGGAGCGTAAGGGGAGAGTGTGAGGGGGAGAAGGAGCATAAGGGGGATAGTGTGAGAGGGAGAATGAGCGTAAGGGGGAGAGTGTGAGGGGGAGAAGGAGCGTAAGTGGGAGATTGTGAGGGAGAGAAGGAGCATAAGGTGTAGAGTGTGAGGGAGAGAAGGGGCAAAAGGGGGAGAGTGTGAGGGGGAGAAGGAGCGTTAGGGGGAGAGTGTAAGGGGGAGAGTGTGAAGGGAAGAAGGAGCATAAGGGAGAGAGCGTGAGGGGGGAGAAGGAGTGTGAGGGGGAGAAGGAGCGTAAGGGGAAGAGTGTGAGGGGAGAAGGAGTGTAAGGGGGATAGTGTGAGGGGGAGAAGGCGCGTAAGGGGGAGAGTGTGAGGGGTAGAAGGAGCATAAGTTGGAGAGTGTGAGGGGAAGGAGCGTAAGGTGAGAACGTGAGGGGGTAAAGGAGCGTAAGGGGGATAGTGTGAGGGGGAGAAGGTTCATAAGGGGGAGATTGTGAGGGCTAATGGAGCGTAAGGGGGAGAGTGAGGGAGAGAAGGAGTGTAAGGGGGAGAGTATGAGAGGGAGAATGAGCGTAAGGGGGAGAGTGAGGGGGAGAAGGAGCGTAAGGGGGAGAGTGTGAGGTAGAGAAGGAGCATAAGGGGGAGAGCGTGAGGGGGTGAAGGAGAGTGAGGGGAGAGTGTGAGGGGAAAAAGGATCGTAAGAGGAGAGCGTAAGGGGGAGATGGTGAGGGGAGAAGGAGCATAAGGGGGAGAGTGTGAGGGGGAGAGTGTGAGGGGGAGAAGGCACGTAAGGGGGATAGTGTGAGGGGGAGAAGGCGCGTAAGAGGGAGATTGTGAGGGGGAGAAGGAGCATAAGGGGGAGAGTGTGAGGGAGAGAAGGAGCATAAGGGGGAGAGTGTGAGGGGAAGAAGGAGCGTAAGGGGGAGAGTGTGAGGGGGAGAAGGCGCGTAAGAGGGAGATTGTGAGGGGGAGAAGGAGCATAAGGGGGAGAGTGTGAGGGAGAGAAGGAGCATAAGGGGGAGAGTGTGAGGGGAAGAAGGAGCGTAAGGGGGAGAGTGTGAGGGGGAGAAGGATCATAAGGGGGAGATTGTGAGGGGGAGAAGGTGCGTAAGGGGGAGATTGTGAGGGGAGAAGGAGCGTAAGGGGGAGAGTGTGAGGGGGAGAATGAGCGTAAGGGGGAGAGTGTGAGGGGGAGAAGGAGCGTAAGGGGGAGAGTGAGAGGGGAAGAAGGAGCATAAGGTGTAGAGCGGGAGGGGGAGAAGGAACATAAGGGGGAGAGTGAGGGTTGAAGGAGTGTACAGGGGAGAGTGTGAGGAGCGTAAGGGGGGGAATGTGAGGGGGAGAAGGAGTGTAAGGGGAGAGTCTGAGGGTGAGAAGGAGTGTAAGGGGAGAGTGTGAGGGGGAGAAGGAGCGTAAGGGGAGAGTGTGAGGGGGAGAAGGAGCATAAGGGGGATAGTGTGACGGGGAGAAGGTGCGTAAGGGGGAGATTGTGAGGGGAGAAGGAGCGTAAGGGGGAGAGTGTGAGGGGGAGAATGAGCGTAAGGGGGAGAGTGTGAGGGGGAGAATGAGCATAAGGGGGAGAGTGTGAGGGGGAGAAGGCGCGTAAGAGGGAGATTGTGAGGGGGAGAAGGAGCATAAGGGGGAGAGTGTGAGGGAGAGAAGGAGCATAAGGGGGAGAGTGTGAGGGGGAGAAGGATCATAAGGGGGAGATTGTGAGGGGGAGAAGGTGCGTAAGGGGGAGAGTGTGAGGGGGAGAAGGAGCGTAAGTGGGAGATTGTGAGGGAGAGAAGGAGCATAAGGTGTAGAGTGTGAGGGAGAGAAGGGGCAAAAGGGGGAGAGTGTGAGGGGGAGAAGGAGCGTTAGGGGGAGAGTGTAAGGGGGAGAGTGTGAAGGGAAGAAGGAGCATAAGGGAGAGAGCGTGAGGGGGGAGAAGGAGTGTGAGGGGGAGAAGGAGCGTAAGGGGAAGAGTGTGAGGGGAGAAGGAGTGTAAGGGGGATTGTGTGAGGGGGAGAAGGCGCGTAAGGGGGAGAGTGTGAGGGGTAGAAGGAGCATAAGTTGGAGAGTGTGAGGGGAAGGAGCGTAAGGTGAGAACGTGAGGGGGTAAAGGAGCGTAAGGGGGATAGTGTGAGGGGGAGAAGGTTCATAAGGGGGAGATTGTGAGGGCTAATGGAGCGTAAGGGGGAGAGTGAGGGAGAGAAGGAGTGTAAGGGGGAGAGTATGAGAGGGAGAATGAGCGTAAGGGGGAGAGTGAGGGGGAGAAGGAGCGTAAGGGGGAGAGTGTGAGGTAGAGAAGGAGCATAAGGGGGAGAGCGTGAGGGGGTGAAGGAGAGTGAGGGGAGAGTGTGAGGGGAAAAAGGATCGTAAGAGGAGAGCGTAAGGGGGAGAGGGTGAGGGGAGAAGGAGCATAAGGGGGAGAGTGTGAGGGGGAGAGTGTGAGGGGGAGAAGGCACGTAAGGGGGATAGTGTGAGGGGGAGAAGGCGCGTAAGAGGGAGATTGTGAGGGGGAGAAGGAGCATAAGGGGGAGAGTGTGAGGGAGAGAAGGAGCATAAGGGGGAGAGTGTGAGGGGAAGAAGGAGCGTAAGGGGGAGAGTGTGAGGGGGAGAAGGCGCGTAAGAGGGAGATTGTGAGGGGGAGAAGGAGCATAAGGGGGAGAGTGTGAGGGAGAGAAGGAGCATAAGGGGGAGAGTGTGAGGGGAAGAAGGAGCGTAAGGGGGAGAGTGTGAGGGGGAGAAGGATCATAAGGGGGAGATTGTGAGGGGGAGAAGGTGCGTAAGGGGGAGATTGTGAGGGGAGAAGGAGCGTAAGGGGGAGAGTGTGAGGGGGAGAATGAGCGTAAGGGGGAGAGTGTGAGGGGGAGAAGGAGCGTAAGGGGGAGAGTGAGAGGGGAAGAAGGAGCATAAGGTGTAGAGCGGGAGGGGGAGAAGGAACATAAGGGGGAGAGTGAGGGTTGAAGGAGTGTACAGGGGAGAGTGTGAGGAGCGTAAGGGGGGGAATGTGAGGGGGAGAAGGAGTGTAAGGGGAGAGTCTGAGGGTGAGAAGGAGTGTAAGGGGAGAGTGTGAGGGGGAGAAGGAGCGTAAGGGGAGAGTGTGAGGGGGAGAAGGAGCATAAGGGGGATAGTGTGACGGGGAGAAGGTGCGTAAGGGGGAGATTGTGAGGGGAGAAGGAGCGTAAGGGGGAGAGTGTGAGGGGGAGAATGAGCGTAAGGGGGAGAGTGTGAGGGGGAGAATGAGCATAAGGGGGAGAGTGTGAGGGGGAGAAGGCGCGTAAGAGGGAGATTGTGAGGGGGAGAAGGAGCATAAGGGGGAGAGTGTGAGGGAGAGAAGGAGCATAAGGGGGAGAGTGTGAGGGGGAGAAGGATCATAAGGGGGAGATTGTGAGGGGGAGAAGGTGCGTAAGGGGGAGAGTGTGAGGGGGAGAATTAGCGTAAGGGGGAGAGTGTGAGGGGGAGAATGAGCATAAGGGGGAGAGTGTGAGGGGGAGAATGAGCGTAAGGGGGAGGGTGTGAGGGGGAGAAGGAGCGTAAGGGGGAGAGTGTGAAGGGGAGAGAAGGATCATAAGGGGGAGATTGTGAGGGGGGAGAAGATGCGTAAGGGAGAGAGTGTGACGGGGAGAAGGATCATAAGGGGGAGATTGTGAGGGGAGAAGGAGCGTAAGGGGGAGAGTGTGAGGGGGAGAATGAGCGTAAGGGGGAGAGTGTGAGGGGGAGAATGAGCGTAAGGGGGAGAGTGTGATGGGGAGAATGAGCATAAGGGGGAGAGTGTGAGGGGGAGAAGGAGCGTAAGGGGGAGAGTGTGAGGGGGAGAAAGATCATAAGGGGGAGATTGTGAGGGGGGAGAAGGTGCGTAAGGCAGAGAGTGTGAGGGGGAGAAGGAGCGTAAGGGGGAGAGTGTGAGGGGGAGAAGGATCATAAGGGGGAGATTGTGAGGGGGAGAAGGTGCGTAAGGCAGAGAGTGTGAGGGGGAGAAGGAGCGTATGGGGGAGAGTGTGGGGGGAGAAGGATCATAAAGGGGAGATTGTGAGGGGGGAGAGGGTGCGTAAGGCAGAGAGTTTGAGGGGGAGTAGGAGCGTAAGGGGGAGAGTGTGAGGGGGAGAAGGATCATAAAGGGGAGATTGTGAGGGGGGAGAAGGTGCGTAAGGGGGAGAGTGTGAGGGGAGAAGGAGTGTAAGGGGGAGAGTGAGGGGGAGAAGGAGCGTAAGGGGGAGAGCGTGAGGGGGGAGAAGGTGCGTAAGGGGGAGAGTATGAGGGGGAGAAGGAGTGTAAGGGGGAGAGTGAGCGTAAGGGAGATAGCGTGAGGGGGAGAGGGTTCATAAGGGGGAGAGTGTGAGGGGGAGAATGAGCGTAAGGGGGAGATTGTGAGGGTGAGAAGGAGCATAAGGGGGAGAGTGAGGGGGAGAAGGAGTGTTAGGGGGAGAGTGTGAGTGGGAGAAGGAGTGTAAGGGGGAGAGCGTGAGGGGGAGAAGGAGAGTAAGGGAGAGAGCGTGAGGGGGAAAAGGATCATAAGAGGAGAGCGTAAGGGGGAGAGGGTGAGGGGAAGAAGGAGCATAAGGGGGAGAGTGTGAGTGGGAGATGGAGTGTAAGGGGGAGAGTGAGAGGGGAAGAAGGAGCATAAGGGGTAGAGCGTGAGGGGGAGAAGGAGCATAATTAGTAGAGCATGAGGGGGAGAGTGTGAGGGGGAGAAGGAGCGTAAGGGGGAGAGTGAGGGGGAGAAGGAGCATAAGGGGGAGAGAGTGAGGGGGAGAAGGAGTGTAAGGGGGAGAATGTGAGGGGGAGAAGGAGCGTAAGGGGAGAGTGTGAGGAGGAGAATGAGCGTAAGGGGAAGAGTGTGAGGGGGAGGTGGAGCGTAAGAGGGGAGCGGGAGGGGGAGAAGGAACATAAGGGGGAGAGTGAGGGTTGAAGGAGTGTACAGGGGAGAGTGTGAGGAGCGTAAGGGGGGGAATGTGAGGGGGAGAAGGAGTGTAAGGGGAGAGTCTGAGGGTGAGAAGGAGTGTAAGGGGAGAGTGTGAGGGGGAGAAGGAGCGTAAGGGGAGAGTGTGAGGGGGAGAAGGAGCGTAAGGGGGAGATTGTGAGGGAGAAAAGGATCATAAGGTGTAGAGTGTGAGGGAGAGAAGGGGCATAAGGGGGAGAGTGTGAGGGGGAGAAGGAGCGTTAGGGGGAGAGTGTAAGGGGGAGAGTGTGAGGGGAAGAAGGAGCATAAGGGAGAGAGCGTGAGGGGGGAGAAGGAGTGAGGGGGATAGTTTGTGGGGGAGAAGGCGCGTAAGGGGGATAGTGTGAGGGGGAGAAGGTTCATAAGGAGGAGATTGTGAGGGGTAAAGGAGCGTAAGGGAGAGAGTGAGGGAGAGAAGGTGTATAAGGGGGAGAGTATGAGAGGGAGAAGGAGCATAAGGGGGAGAGTGTGAGGGGAAGGAGCGTAAGGGAGAGAGTGAGGGAGAGAAGGTGTATAAGGGGGAGAGTATGAGAGGGAGAAGGAGCGTAAGGGGGAGAGTATGAGAGGGAGAAGGAGCATAAGGGGGAGAGCGTGAGGGGGTGAAGGAGAGTGAGGGGAGAGTGTGAGGGGGAAAAGGATCGTAAGAGGAGAGCGTAAGGGGGAGAGTGTGAGGGGAGAAGGAGTGTAAGGGGGAGAGTGTGAGGGGGAGTGTGAGGGGGGAGAAGGCGCGTAAGGGGGAGATTGTGAGGGGGAGAAGGAGCATAAGGGGGAGAGTGTGAGGGAGAGAAGGAGCATAAGGGGGAGAGTGTGAGGGGGAGAAGGAGCATAAGGGGGAGATTGTGAGGGGGGAGAAGGTGCGTAAGGGAGAGAGTGTGAGGGGGAGAAGGATCATAAGGGGGAGATTGTGAGGGGAGAAGGAGCGTGAGGGGGAGAATTAGCGTAAGGGGGAGAGTGTGAGGGGGAGAATGAGCGTAAGGGGGAGAGTGTGAGGGGGAGAATGAGCATAAGGGGGAGAGTGTGAGGGGGAGAATGAGCATAAGGGGGAGAGTGTGAGGGGGAGAAGGAGCGTAAGGGAGAGAGTGTGAGGGGGAGAAGGATCATAAGGGGGAGATTGTGAGGAGGGAGAAGGTGCGTAAGGGAGAGAGTGTGAGGGGGAGAAGGAGCGTAAGGGGGAGTGTGTGAGGGGGGAGAAGGATCATAAAGGGGAGATTGTGAGAGGGGAGAAGGTGCGTAAGGGGGAGAGTGTGAGGGGGAGAAGGAGCGTAAGGGGGAGAGCGTGAGGGGAAAAAGGAGCATAATGGGGAGAGGGTGAGGGGGAGAAGGAGTGTAAGGGGGAGAGTGAGGGGGAGAAGGAGCGTAAGGGGGAGAGCGTGAGGGGGGAGAAGGTGCGTAAGGGGGAGAGTGTGAGGGGGAGAAGGAGTGTAAGGGGGAGAGTGAGCGTAAGGGAGAGAGCGTGAGGGGGAGAGGGTTCATTAGGGGGAGAGTGTGAGGGGGAGAATGAGCGTAAGGGGGAGATTGTGAGGGTGAGAAGGAGCATAAGGGGGAGAGTGAGGGGGAGAAGGAGTGTTAGGGGGAGAGTGTGAGTGGGAGAAGGAGTGTAAGGGGGAGAGCGTGAGGGGGAGAAGGAGAGTAAGGGAGAGAGCGTGAGGGGGAAAAGGCTCATAAGAGGAGAGCGTAAGGGGGAGAGGGTGAGGGGAAGAAGGAGCATAAGGGGGAGAGTGTGAGTGGGAGATGGAGTGTAAGGGGGAGAGTGAGAGGGGAAGAAGGAGCATAAGGGGTAGAGCGTGAGGGGGAGAAGGAGCGTAAGGGGGAGAGTGAGGGGGAGAAGGAGCGTAAGGGGGAGAGAGTGAGGGGGAGAAGGAGTGTAAGGGGGAGAATGTGAGGGGGAGAAGGAGCGTAAGGGGAGAGTGTTAGGAGGAGAATGAGCGTAAGGGGAAGAGTGTGAGGGGGAGGTGGAGCGTAAGAGGGGAGCGGGAGGGGGAGAAGGAACATAAGGGGGAGAGTGAGGGTTGAAGGAGTGTACAGGGGAGAGTGTGAGGAGCGTAAGGGGGGGAATGTGAGGGGGAGAAGGAGTGTAAGGGGAGAGTCTGAGGGTGAGAAGGAGTGTAAGGGGAGAGTGTGAGGGGGAGAAGGAGCGTAAGGGGAGAGTGTGAGGGGGAGAAGGAGCATAAGGGGGATAGTGTGACGGGGAGAATGAGCGTAAGGGGGAGAGTGTGAGGGGGAGAAGGAGCGTAAGGTGTAGAGTGTGAGGGAGAGAAGGGGCATAAGGGGGAGAGTGTGAGGGGGAGAAGGAGCGTTAGGGGGAGAGTGTAAGGGGGAGAGTGTGAGGGGAAGAAGGAGCATAAGGGAGAGAGCGTGAGGGGGAGAAGTAGTGTGAGGGGGATAGTGTGTGGGGGAGAAGGCGCGTAAGGGGGATAGTGTGAGGGGGAGAAGGTTCATAAGGGGGAGATTGTGAGGGGTAAAGGAGCGTAAGGGAGAGAGTGAGGAAGAGAAGGTGTATAAGGGGGAGAGTATGAGAGGGAGAAGGAGCATAAGGGGGAGAGTGTGAGGGGAAGGAGCGTAAGGGGAGAGCGTGAGGAGGTAAAGGAGCGTAAGGGGGATAGTGTGAGGGGGAGAAGGTTCATAAGGGGGAGATTGTGAGGGGTAAAGGAGCGTAAGGGAGAGAGTGAGGGAGAGAAGGTGTATAAGGGGGAGAGTATGAGAGGGAGAAGGAGCGTAAGGGGGAGAAGGAGCGTAAGGGGGAGAGTGTGAGGGGGAGAAGGAGCATAAGGTGTAGAGTGTGAGGTAGAGAAGGAGCATAAGGGGGAGAGCGTGAGGGGGTGAAGGAGAGTGAGGGGAGAGTGTGAGGGGAAAAAGGATCGTAAGAGGAGAGCGTAAGGGGGAGAGTGTGAGGGGAGAAGGAGTGTAAGGGGGAGAGTGTGAGGGGAGTGTGAGGGGGGAGAAGGCGCGTAAGGGGGAGATTGTGAGGGGGAGAAGGAGCATAAGGGGGAGAGTGTGAGGGAGAGAAGGGGCATAAGGGGGAGAGTGTGAGGGGGAGAAGGAGCATAAGGGGGAGATTGTGAGGGGGGAGAAGGTGCGTAAGGGAGAGAGTGTGAGGGGGAGAAGGATCATAAGGGGGAGATTGTGAGGGGAGAAGGAGCGTGAGGGGGAGAATGAGCATAAGGGGGAGAGTGTGAGGGGGAGAATGAGCGTAAGGGGGAGAGTGTGAGGGGGAGAATGAGCATAAGGGGGAGAGTGTGAGGGGGAGAAGGAGCGTTAGTGGGAGAGTGTGAATGGGAGAAGGAGTGTAAGGGGGAGATTGTGAGGGTGAGAAGGAGCATAAGGGGAGAGCGTGAGGGGGAGAATGAGCGTAAGGGAGAGAGCGTGAGGGGAAAAAAGATCATAAGAGGAGAGCGTAAGGGGGAGAGGGTGAGGGGAGAAGGAGCGTAAGGGGGAGAGTGTGAGGGGGAGAAGGCGCGTAAGGGGGATAGTGTGAGGGGGAGAAGGCGCGTAAGGGGGAGATTGTGAGGGAGAGAAGGCGCATAAGGGGGAGAGTGTGAGTGGGAGAAGGAGTGTAAGGGGGAGATTGTGAGGGTGAGAAGGAGCATAAGGGGAGAGCGTGAGGGGGAGAATGAGCGTAAGGGGGAGAGTGTGAGGGGGAGAATGAGCATAAGGGGGAGAGTGTGAAGGGGAGAATGAGCATAAGGGGGAGAGTGTGAGGGGGAGAAGGAGCGTAAGGGAGAGAGTGTGAGGGGGAGAAGGATCATAAGGGGGAGATTGTGAGGAGGGAGAAGGTGCGTAAGGGAGAGAGTGTGAGGGGGAGAAGGAGCGAAAGGGGGAGTGTGTGAGGGGGAGAAGGATCATAAAGGGGAGATTGTGAGAGGGGAGAAGGTGCGTAAGGGGGAGAGTGTGAGGGGGAGAAGGAGCGTAAGGGGGAGAGCGTGAGGGGAAAAAGGAGCATAATGGGGAGAGGGTGAGGGGGAGAAGGAGCATAAGGGGGAGAGTGTGAGGGGAAGAAGGAGCGTAAGGGGGAGAGTGTGAGGGGGAGAATGAGCGTATGGGGGAGATTGTGAGGGTGAGAAGGAGCATAAGGGGGAGAGTGTGAGGGGGAGAAGGAGCGTTAGGGGGAGAGTGTGAATGGGAGAAGGAGTGTAAGGGGGAAATTGTGAGGGTGAGAAGGAGCATAAGGGGAGAGCGTGAGGGGGAGAAGGAGCGTAAGGGAGAGAGCGTGAGGGGGAAAAAGATCATAAGAGGAGAGCGTAAGGGGGAGAGGGTGAGGGGAGAAGGAGCGTAAGGGGGAGAGTGTGAGGGGGAGAAGGCGCGTAAGGGGGATAGTGTGAGGGGGAGAAGGCGCGTAAGGGGGAGATTGTGAGGGAGAGAAGGCGCATAAGGGGGGGGAGAGTGTGAGTGGGAGAAGGAGTGTAAGGGGGAGAGTGAGAGGGGAAGGAGCATAAGGGATAGAGTGTGAGGGGGAGAAGCAGTGTGAGGGGGAGAAGGAGCGTAAGGGGGATAGTGTGAGGGGGAGAAGGAGTATAAGGGGGAGAGTATGAGAGGGAGAAGGAGCATAAGGGAGAGAGTGTGAGTGGGAGAAGGAGTGTAAGGGGGAGATTGTGAGGGTGAGATTGTGAGGGTGAGAAGGAGCATAAGGTGTAGAGTGTGAGGTAGAGAAGGAGCATAAGGGGGAGAGCGTGAGGGGGGTGAAGGAGAGTGAGGGGAGAGAGTGTGAGGGGAAAAAGGGATCGTAAGAGGAGAGCGTAAGGGGGAGAGGGTGAGGGGAGAAGGAGCGTAAGGGGGAGAGTGTGAGGGGGAGAGTGTGAGGGGGGGAGAAGGCGCGTAAGGGGGAGATTGTGAGGGGGGGAGAAAGTGCGTAAGGGAGAGAGTGTGAGGGGGAGAAGGATCGTAAGAGGAGAGCGTAAGGGGGAGATTGTGAGGGGGAGAAGGAGCATAAGGGGGAGAGTGTGAGGGAGAGAAGGAGCATAAGGGGGGAGAGTGTGAGGGGGAGAAGGAGCATAAGGGGGAGATTGTGAGGGGGGAGAAAGTGCGTAAGGGAGAGAGTGTGAGGGGGAGAAGGATCATAAGGGGGAGATTGTGAGGTGAGAAGGAGCGTGAGGGGGAGAATGAGCGTAAGGGGGAGAGTTTGAGGGGGAGAATGAGCATAAGGGGGAGAGTGTGAGGGGGAGAATGAGCATAAGGGGGAGAGTGTGAGGGGGAGAAGGAGCGTAAGGGAGAGAGTGTGAGGGGGAGAAGGATCAAAAGGGGGAGATTGTGAGGAGGGAGAAGGTGCGCAAGGGAGAGAGTGTGAGGGGGAGAAGGAGCGTAAGGGGAAGTGTGTGAGGGGGAGAAGGATCATAAAGGGGAGATTATGAGAGGGGAGAAGGTGCGTAAGGGGGAGAGTGTGAGGGGGAGAAGGAGCGTAAGGGGGAGAGCGTGAGGGGAAAAAGGAGCATAATGGGGAGAGGGTGAGGGGGGAGAAGGAGCATAAGGGGGAGAGTGTGAGGGGAAGAAGGAGCGTAAGGGGGAGAGTGAGGGAGAGAAGGAGTATAAGGGGGAGAGTATGAGAGGGAGAAGGAGCGTAAGGGGGAGAGTGAGGGGGAGAAGGAGCGTAAGGGGGAGATAGTGAGGGGGAGAAGGAGCATAAGGGGGAGAGTGTGAGGGAGAGAAGGAGCATAAGGGGGAGAGTGTGAGGGGGAGAAGGAGCATAAGGGGGAGATTGTGAGGGGGGAGAAAGTGCGTAAGTGAGAGAGTGAGGGGGAGAAGGATCATAAGGGGGAGATTGTGAGGTGAGAAGGAGCGTGAGGGGGAGAATGAGCATAAGGGGGAGAGTGTGAGGGGGAGAATGAGCGTAAGGGGGAGAGTTTGAGGGGGAGAATGAGCATAAGGGGGAGAGTGTGAGGGGGAGAATGAGCATAAGGGGGAGAGTGTGAGGGGGAGAAGGAGCGTAAGAGAGAGAGTGTGAGGGGGAGAAGGATCATAAGGGGGGAGATTGTGAGGAGGGAGAAGGTGCGTAAGGGAGAGAGTGTGAGGGGGAGAAGGAGCGTAAGGGGGAGTGTGTGAGGGGGAGAAGGAGCGTAAGGGGGAGAGCGTGAGGGGAAAAAGGAGCATAATGGGGGAGAGGGTGAGGGGGAGAAGGAGCATAAGGGGGGAGAGTGTGAGGGGAAGAAGGAGCGTAAGGGGGGAGAGTGTGAGGGGGAGAATGAGCGTATGGGGGAGATTGTGAAGGTGAGAAGGAGCATAAGGGGGAGAGTGTGAGGGGGAGAAGGAGCGTTAGGGGGAGAGTGTGAATGGGAGAAGGATTGTAAGGGGGAGATTGTGAGGGTAAGAAGGAGCATAAGGGGAGAGCGTGAGGGGGAGAAGGAGCGTAAGGGAGAGAGCGTGAGGGGAAAAAAGATCATAAGAGGAGAGCGTAAGGGGGAGAGGGTGAGGGGAGAAGGAGCGTAAGGGGGAGAGTGTGAGGGGGAGAAGGCGCGTAAGGGGGATAGTGTGAGGGGGAGAAGGCACGTAAGGGGGAGATTGTGAGGGAGAGAAGGAGCATAAGGGGTAGAGTGTGAGTGGGAGAAGGAGTGTAAGGGGGAGAGTGAGAGGGGAAGGAGCATAAGGGGTAGAGCGTGAGGGGGAGAAGTATCATAATTAGTAGAGCATGATGGGGAGTGTGTGAGGGGGAGAAGGAGCGTGAAGGAGAAGGAGCGTAAGGGGAGAGCGTGAGGGGGGAAAGTAGCGTAAGAGGAGAGCGTAAGGGGGGAGAGCATGAGGGGGTAAAGGAGCAAAAGGGGGAGAGTGTGAGGGGAGAAGGAGCGTAAGGGGGAGAGTGTGAGGGGTAGAAGGAGCGTGAGGGGGAGAAGGAGCGTAAGGGGGAGAGCGTGAGGGAAAAAGTAGCGTAAGGGGGAGAGCGTGAGGGGGTAAAGGAGCAAAAGGGGGGAGAGTGTGAGGGGGAGAAGGAGCGTGAGAGGGGGAGGGGGAGAAGGAGCGTAAGGGGGAGAGTGTGAGGGGGAGAAGGAGCATAAGGGGGAGAGCGTGAGGGGGGGAGAAGGAGTGTGAGGGGGAGAGTGTAAGGGGGAGAGTGTATGGGGGAGAAGGAGCATAAGGGGGAGAGCGTGAGGAGGGAGAAGGCGTGTGAGGGGTAGAGTGTAAGGGGGAGAGTGTGAGGGGGAGAAGGAGCATAAGGGGGAGAGTGTGAGGGGGAGAAGCAGTGTGAGGGGGAGTAGGAGCGTAAGGGGGATAGTGTGAGGGGGAGAAGGTTCATAAGGGGGAGATTGTGAGGGGTAAAGGAGCGTAAGGGGGAGAGTGAGGGAGAGAAGGAGTATAAGGGGGAGAGTAAGAGAGGGAGAAGGAGCGTAAGGGGGAGATTGAGGGGGAGAAGGAGCGTAAGGGGGAGAGTGAGGGGGGAGAAGGAGCGTAAGGAAGAGAGTGTGAGGGGGAGAAGGAGCATAAGGGGGAGAGTGTGAGTGGGAGAAGGAGTGTAAGGGGGAGATTGTGTGGGTGAGAAGGAGCATAAGGTGTAGAGTGTGAGGTAGAGAAGGAGCATAAGGGGGGAGAGCGTGAAGGAGAGTGAGGGGAGAGTGTGAGGGGAAAAAGGATCGTAAGAGGAGAGCGTAAGGGGGAGAGGGTGAGGGGAGAAGGAGCGTAAGGGGGAGAGTGTGAGGGGGAGAGTGTGAGGGGGTAGAAGGCGCGTAAGGGGGAGATTGTGAGGGGGAGAAGGAGCATAAGGGGGAGAGTGTGAGGGAGAGAAGGAGCATAAGGGGGAGAGTGTGAGGGGGAGAAGGAGCATAAGGGGGAGATTGTGAGGGGGGAGAAGGTGCGTAAGGTAGAGAGTGTGAGGGGGAGAAGGATCATAAGGGGGAGATTGTGAGGGGAGAAGGAGCGTGAGGGGGAGAATGAGCGTAAGGGGGAGAGTGTGAGGGGGAGAATGAGCGTAAGGGGGAGAGTGTGAGGGGGAGAATGAGCATAAGGGGGAGAGTGTGAGGGGGAGAATGAGCATAAGAGGGAGAGTGTGAGGGGGAGAAGGAGCGTAAGGGAGAGAGTGTGAGGGGGAGAAGGATCATAAGGGGGAGATTGTGAGTGGGGAGAAGGTGCGTAAGGGAGAGAGTGTGAGGGGGAGATGGAGCGTAAGGGGGAGAGTGTGAGGGGGAGAAGGATCATAAAGGGGAGATTGTGAGAGGGGAGAAGGTGCGTAAGGGGGAGAGTGTGAGGGGGAGAAGGAGCGTAAGGGGGAGAGCGTGAGGGGAAAAAGGAGCATAATGGGGAGAGGTTGAGGGGAAGAAGGAGCATAAGGGGGAGAGTGTGAGGGGAAGAATGAGCGTATGGGGGAGATTGTGAGGGTGAGAAGGAGCATAAGGGGGAGAGTGTGAGGGGGAGAAGGAGCGTTAGGGGGAGAGTGTGAATGGGAGAAGGAGTGTAAGGGGGAGATTGTGAGGGTGAGAAGGAGCATAAGGGGAGAGCGTGAGGGGGAGAAGGAGCGTAAGGGAGAGAGCGTGAGGGGAAAAAGGATCATAAGAGGAGAGCGTAAGGGGGAGAGGGTGAGGGGAGAAGGAGCGTAAGGGGGAGAGTGTGAGGGGGAGAAGGCGCGTAAGGGGGATAGTGTGAGGGGGAGAAGGCGCGTAAGGGGGAGATTGTGAGGGAGAGAAGGAGCAAAAGGGGGAGAGTGTGAGGGGAGAAGGAGCGTAAGGGGGAGAGTGTGAGGGGTAGAAGGAGCGTGAGGGGGAGAAGGAGCGTAAGGGGGAGAGCGTGAGGGGAAAAAGTAGCGTAAGGGCGACAGCGTGAGGGGGTAAAGGAGCAAAAGGGGGAGAGTGTGAGGGGGAGAAGGAGCGTGAGGGGGAGAGGGGGAGGGGGAGAAGGAGTGTGAGGGGGAGAAGGAGCGTAAGGGGGAGAGTGTGAGGGGGAGAAGGAGCATATGGGGGAGAGCGTGAGGGGGGAGGAGTGTGAGGGGGAGAGTGTAAGGGGGAGAGTGTATGGGGAAGAAGGAGCATAAGGGGGAGAGCGTGAGGAGGGAGAAAGAGTGTGAGGGGTAGAGTGTAAGGGGGAGAGTATGAGGGGGAGAAGGAGCATAAGGGGGAGAGTGTGAGGGGGAGAAGCAGTGTGAGGGGGAGAAAGAGCGTAATGGGGAGAGTGTAAGGGGGAGAAGGAGCATAAGGGGGAGAGCGTGAGGGGGGAGAAGGAGTGTGAGGGGGAAAGTGTAAGGGGGAGAGTGTGAGGGGAAGAAGGAGCATAAGGCGGGGAGCGTGAGGGGGAGAGCGTAAGGGGGAGAGCATGAGGGGGAGAAGTAGTGTAAGGGGGAGAGTGTAAGGGGGAGAAGGAGCGTAAGGGGGAGAGCGTGAGGGGAAAAAGTAGCATAAGAGGAGAGTGTGAGGGGAGAAGGAGCGTGAGGGGGAGAGTGTGAGGGGGAGAAGGAGCATAAGGTGGAGAGTGTGAGGGGGAGAAGGAGAGTGAGGGGTAGAGTGTGAGGGGGAGAATGAGCGTAAGGGGAGAGTGTGAGGGGGAGAAGGAGCATAAGGTGGAGAGAGTGAGGGGGAGAAGGAGAGTGAGGGGGAGAGTGTGAGGGGGAGAATGAGCGTAAGGGGGAGAGTGTGAGGGGGAGGAGCATAAGGTGGAGAGTGTGAGGGGGAGAAGGAGAGTGAGGCGGAGAGTGTGAGCGGGAGAAGGAGCAAGAGGGGGAGAGTGTGAGGGGGAGAAGGAGCATGAGGGTAGAGCGTGAAGGGATAGTGAGGGGGAAAAGGAGCGTAAGTGGGATAGTGAGTGGGAGAAGGAGCATAAGGTGGAGAGTGTGAGGGGGAGAAGGAGAGTGAGGGGGAAAAGGAGAGTGAGGGGGAGAGTGTGAGTGGGAGAATGAGCGAAAGGGGGAGAGTGTGAGGGGGAGAAGGAGCATAAGGGGGAGAAGGAGCGAAAGGGGCGATCGTGAGGGGTAGAAGGAGCGTAAGGGGGATAGTGTGAGGGGGAGAAGGAGCATAAGGGGGAGAGTGTGAGGGGGAGAAGGAGCATAAGGGGGAGAGTGTGAGTGGGAGAAGGAGCATAAGGCGGAGAGTGTGAGGGGGAGAAGGAGATTGAGGGGGAGACTGTGAGGGGGAGAAGGAGAGTGAGGGGGAGAGTGTGAGTGGGAGAAGGAGTGAAAGGGGGAGAGTGTGAGTGGGAGGAGCGTAAGGGGGAGAGTGTGAGGGCGAGGAGCGTAATGGGGAGAGTGTGAGGGCGAGGAGCGTAATGGGGAGAGTGTGAGGGGGAGAAGGATCATAAGGGGGAGATTGTGAGGGAGAGAAGGAGCATAAGGGGGAGAGTGTGAGGGGGAGAAGGAGCATAAGGGAGAGAGCATGAGGGGGGAGAAGGAGTGTAAGCGGAAGAGTGTGAGGGGGAGAAGGAGCGTAAGGGGAGAGTGTGAGGGGAAGGAGCGTAAGGGGAGAGCATGAGGGGTTAAAGGAGCGTAAGGGGGAGAGTGTGTGGGGGAGAAGGAGCGTAAGGGGAGAGCGTGAGGGGGTAAAGGAGCGTAAGGGGGATAGTGAGGGGAAAAGGAGAATAAGGGGGAGAGTGTGAGTGGGAGAAGGAGCATAAGGTGGAGAGTGTGAGGGGGAGGAGGAGAGTGAGGGGGAGACTGTGAGGGGGAGAAGGAGAGTGAGGGGGAGAGTGTGAGTGGGAGAAGGAGCGAAAGCGGGAGAGTGTGAGGGGAGAAGGAGCATAAGAGGAGAGCGTGAGGGGGAGAAGGAGCATAATTAGTAGAGCATGAGGAGGAGTGTGTGAGGGGGAGAAGGAGCGTGAAGGGGAGATGGAGCGTGAGGGGGAAAAGTAGCGTAAGAGGAGAGCGTAAGGGGGAGAGCATGAGGGGGTAAAGGAGCAAAAGGGGGAGAGTGTGAGGGGAGAAGGAGCGTAAGGGGGAGAGTGTGAGGGGTAGAAGGAGCGTGAGGGGGAGAAGGAGCGTAAGGGGGAGAGCGTGAGGGGAAAAGTAGCGTACGGGGAGAGCGTGAGGGGGTAAAGGAGCAAAAGGGGGAGAGTGTGAGGGGAGAAGGAGCGTGAGGGGGAGAGGGGAAGGGGGAGAATGAGGGGGAGGGGGAGAAGGAGCGTAAGGGGGAGAGTGTGAGGGGGAGAAGGAGCATAAGGGGGAGAGCGTGAGGGGGGAGAAGGAGTGTGAGGGGGAGAGTGTAAGGGGGAGAGTGTATGGGGGAGAAGGAGCATAAGGGGGAGAGCGTGAGGAGGGAGAAGGAGTGTGAGGGGTAGAGTGTAAGGGGGACAGTGTGAGGGGGAGAAGGAGCATAAGGGGGAGAGTGTGAGGGGGAGAAGCAGTGTGAGGGGGAGAAGGAGCGTAAGGGGGATAGTGTGAGGGGGAGAAGGAGTATAAGGGGGAGAGTATGAGAGGGAGAAGGAGCATAAGGGATAGAGTGTGAGTGGGAGAAGGAGTGTAAGGGGGAGATTGTGAGGGTGAGAAGGAGCATAAGGTGTAGAGTGTGAGGTAGAGAAGGAGCATAAGGGGGAGAGCGTGAGGGGGTGAAGGAGAGTGAGGGGAGAGTGTGAGGGGAAAAAGGATCGTAAGAGGAGAGCGTAAGGGGGAGAGGGTGAGGGGAGAAGGAGCGTAAGGGGAGAGTGTGAGGGGGAGAGTGTGAGGGGGGAAAAGGCGCGTAAGGGGGAGATTGTGAGGGGGAGAAGGAGCATAAGGGGGAGAGTGTGAGGGAGAGAAGGAGCATAAGGGGGAGAGTGTGAGGGGGAGAAGGAGCATAAGGGGGAGATTGTGAGGGGGGAGAAAGTGCGTAAGGAGAGAGTGTGAGGGGGAGAAGGATCATAAGGGGGAGATTGTGAGGTGAGAAGGAGCGTGAGGGGGAGAATGAGCGTAAGGGGGAGAGTTTGAGGGGAGAATGAGCAAAAGGGGGAGAGTGTGAGGGGAGAAGGAGCGTAAGGGGGAGAGTGTGAGGGGTAGAAGGAGCGTGAGGGGGAGAAGGAGCGTAAGGGGAGAGCGTGAGGGGAAAAGTAGCGTACGGGGAGAGCGTGAGGGGGTAAAGGAGCAAAAGGGGGAGAGTGTGAGGGGGAGAAGGAGCGTGAGGGGGAGAGGGGAAGGGGGAGAATGAGGGGGAGGGGGAGAAGGAGCGTAAGGGGGAGAGTGTGAGGGGGAGAAGGAGCATAAGGGGGAGAGCGTGAGGGGGGAGAAGGAGTGTGAGGGGGAGAGTGTAAGGGGGAGAGTGTATGGGGGAGAAGGAGCATAAGGGGGAGAGCGTGAGGAGGGAGAAGGAGTGTGAGGGGTAGAGTGTAAGGGGGACAGTGTGAGGGGGAGAAGGAGCATAAGGGGGAGAGTGTGAGGGGGAGAAGCAGTGTGAGGGGGAGAAGGAGCGTAAGGGGGATAGTGTGAGGGGGAGAAGGAGTATAAGGGGGAGAGTATGAGAGGGAGAAGGAGCATAAGGGATAGAGTGTGAGTGGGAGAAGGAGTGTAAGGGGGAGATTGTGAGGGTGAGAAGGAGCATAAGGTGTAGAGTGTGAGGTAGAGAAGGAGCATAAGGGGGAGAGCGTAGGAGGGGGTGAAGGAGAGTGAGGGGAGAGTGTGAGGGGAAAAAGGATCGTAAGAGGAGAGCGTAAGGGGGAGAGGGTGAGGGGAGAAGGAGCGTAAGGGGGAGAGTGTGAGGGGGAGAGTGTGAGGGGGGAAAAGGCGCGTAAGGGGGAGATTGTGAGGGGGAGAAGGAGCATAAGGGGGAGAGTGTGAGGGAGAGAAGGAGCATAAGGGGGAGAGTGTGAGGGGGAGAAGGAGCATAAGGGGGAGATTGTGAGGGGGGAGAAAGTGCGTAAGGGAGAGAGTGTGAGGGGGAGAAGGATCATAAGGGGGAGATTGTGAGGTGAGAAGGAGCGTGAGGGGGAGAATGAGCGTAAGGGGGAGAGTTTGAGGGGGAGAATGAGCAAAAGGGGGAGAGTGTGAGGGGAGAAGGAGCGTAAGGGGGAGAGTGTGAGGGGTAGAAGGAGCGTGAGGGGGAGAAGGAGCGTAAGGGGGAGAGCGTGAGGGGAAAAGTAGCGTACGGGGAGAGCGTGAGGGGGTAAAGGAGCAAAAGGGGGAGAGTGTGAGGGGGAGAAGGAGCGTGAGGGGGAGAGGGGAAGGGGGAGAATGAGGGGGAGGGGGAGAAGGAGCGTAAGGGGGAGAGTGTGAGGGGGAGAAGGAGCATAAGGGGGAGAGCGTGAGGGGGGAGAAGGAGTGTGAGGGGGAGAGTGTAAGGGGGAGAGTGTATGGGGGAGAAGGAGCATAAGGGGGAGAGCGTGAGGAGGGAGAAGGAGTGTGAGGGGTAGAGTGTAAGGGGGACAGTGTGAGGGGGAGAAGGAGCATAAGGGGGAGAGTGTGAGGGGGAGAAGCAGTGTGAGGGGGAGAAGGAGCGTAAGGGGGATAGTGTGAGGGGGAGAAGGAGTATAAGGGGGAGAGTATGAGAGGGAGAAGGAGCATAAGGGAGAGAGTGTGAGTGGGAGAAGGAGTGTAAGGGGGAGATTGTGAGGGTGAGAAGGAGCATAAGGTGTAGAGTGTGAGGTAGAGAAGGAGCATAAGGGGGAGAGCGTGAGGGGGTGAAGGAGAGTGAGGGGAGAGTGTGAGGGGAAAAAGGATCGTAAGAGGAGAGCGTAAGGGGGAGAGGGTGAGGGGAGAAGGAGCGTAAGGGGGAGAGTGTGAGGGGGAGAGTGTGAGGGGGGAAAAGGCGCGTAAGGGGGAGATTGTGAGGGGGAGAAGGAGCATAAGGGGGAGAGTGTGAGGGAGAGAAGGAGCATAAGGGGAGAGTGTGAGGGGGAGAAGGAGCATAAGGGGGAGATTGTGAGGGGGGAGAAAGTGCGTAAGGGAGAGAGTGTGAGGGGGAGAAGGAGCGTAAGGGGGAGAGCGTGAGGGGAAAAAGGAGCATAATGGGGAGAGGGTGAGGGGAGAAGGAGCATAAGGGGGAGAGTGTGAGGGGAAGAAGGAGCGTAAGGGGGAGAGTGAGGGAGAGAAGGAGTATAAGGGGGAGAGTATGAGAGGGAGAAGGAGCGTAAGGGGGAGAGTGAGGGGGAGAAGGAGCGTAAGGGGGAGATTGTGAGGGGGAGAAGGAGCATAAGGGGGAGAGTGTGAGGGAGAGAAGGAGCATAAGGGGGAGAGTGTGAGGGGGAGAAGGAGCATAAGGGGGAGATTGTGAGGGGGGAGAAAGTGCGTAAGGTAGAGAGTGTGAGGGGGAGAAGGATCATAAGGGGGAGATTGTGAGGTGAGAAGGAGCGTGAGGGGGAGAATGAGCGTAAGGGGAAGAGTGTGAGGGGGAGAATGAGCGTAAGGGGGAGAGTTTGAGGGGGAGAATGAGCATAAGGGGGAGAGTGTGAGGGGGAGAATGAGCATAAGGGGGAGAGTGTGAGGGGAGAAGGAGCGTAAGGGAGAGAGTGTAAGGGGAGAAGGATCATAAGGGGGAGATTGTGAGAGGAGAGAAGGTGCGTAAGGGGGAGAGTGTGAGGGGGAGAAGGAGCGTAAGGGGGAGAGCGTGAGGGGAAAAAGGAGCATAATGGGGAGAGGGTGAGGGGGAGAAGGAGCATAAGGGGGAGAGTGTGAGGGGAAGAAGGAGCGTAAGGGGGAGAGTGAGGGAGAGAAGGAGTATAAGGGGGAGAGTGTGAGGGGGAGAATGAGCGTAAGGGGGGAGTTTGAGGGGGAGAATGAGCATAAGGGGGAGAGTGTGAGGGGGAGAATGAGCATAAGGGGGAGAGTGTGAGGGGGAGAAGGAGCGTAAGGGAGAGAGTGTAAGGGGGAGAAGGATCATAAGGGGGAGATTGTGAGGAGGGAGAAGGTGCGTAAGGGAGAGAGTGTGAGGGGGAGAAGGAGCGTAAGGGGGAGTGTGTGAGGGGGAGAAGGATCATAAAGGGGAGATTGTGAGAGGGGAGAAGGTGCGTAAGGGGGAGAGTGTGAGGGGGAGAAGGAGCGTAAGGGGGAGAGCGTGAGGGGAAAAAGGAGCATAATGGGGAGAGGGTAGGGGGAGAAGGAGCATAAGGGAGGGAGTGTGAGGGGAAGAAGGAGCGTAAGGGGGAGAGTGTGAGGGGGAGAATGAGCGTATGGGGGAGATTGTGAAGGTGAGAAGGAGCATAAGGGGGAGAGTGTGAGGGGGAGAAGGAGCGTTAGGGGGAGAGTGTGAATGGGAGAAGGATTGTAAGGGGAGATTGTGAGGGTAAGAAGGAGCATAAGGGGAGAGCGTGAGGGGGAGAAGGAGCGTAAGGGAGAGAGCGTGAGGGGAAAAAAGATCATAAGAGGAGAGCGTAAGGGGGAGAGGGTGAGGGGAGAAGGAGCGTAAGGGGGAGAGTGTGAGGGGGAGAAGGCGCGTAAGGGGGATAGTGTGAGGGGGAGAAGGCACGTAAGGGGGAGATTGTGAGGAGAGAAGGAGCATAAGGGGTAGAGTGTGAGTGGGAGAAGGAGTGTAAGGGGGAGAGTGAGAGGGGAAGGAGCATAAGGGGTAGAGCGTGAGGGGGAGAAGTAGCATAATTAGTAGAGCATGAGGGGGAGTGTGTGAGGGGGAGAAGGAGCGTGAAGGAGAAGGAGCGTAAGGGGGAGAGCGTGAGGGGGGAAAGTAGCGTAAGAGGAGAGCGTAAGGGGGGAGAGCATGAGGGGGTAAAGGAGCAAAAGGGGGAGAGTGTGAGGGGAGAAGGAGCGTAAGGGGGAGAGTGTGAGGGGTAGAAGGAGCGTGAGGGGGAGAAGGAGCGTAAGGGGGAGAGCGTGAGGGAAAAAGTAGCGTAAGGGGGAGAGCGTGAGGGGGTAAAGGAGCAAAAGGGGGAGAGTGTGAGGGGGAGAAGGAGCGTGAGAGGGGGAGGGGGAGAAGGAGCGTAAGGGGAAGAGTGTGAGGGGAGAAGGAGCATAAGGGGGAGAGCGTGAGGGGGAGAAGGAGTGTGAGGGGGAGAGTGTAAGGGGGAGAGTGTATGGGGGAGAAGGAGCATAAGGGGGAGAGCGTGAGGAGGGAGAAGGCGTGTGAGGGGTAGAGTGTAAGGGGGAGAGTGTGAGGGGGAGAAGGAGCATAAGGGGGAGAGTGTGAGGGGGAGAAGCAGTGTGAGGGGGAGAAGGAGCGTAAGGAGGATAGTGTGAGGGGGAGAAGGTTCATAAGGGGGAGATTGTGAGGGGTAAAGGAGCGTAAGGGGGAGAGTGAGGGAGAGAAGGAGTATAAGGGGGAGAGTAAGAGAGGGAGAAGGAGCGTAAGGGGGAGAGTGAGGGGGAGAAGGAGCGTAAGGGGGAGAGTGAGGGGGAGAAGGAGCGTAAGGGAGAGAGTGTGAGGGGGAGAAGGAGCATAAGGGGGAGAGTGTGAGTGGGAGAAGGAGTGTAAGGGGGAGATTGTGTGGGTGAGAAGGAGCATAAGGTGTAGAGTGTGAGGTAGAGAAGGAGCATAAGGGGGAGAGCGTGAGGGGGTGAAGGAGAGTGAGGGGAGAGTGTGAGGGGAAAAAGGATCGTAAGAGGAGAGCGTAAGGGGGAGAGGGTGAGGGGAGAAGGAGCGTAAGGGGAGAGTGTGAGGGGGTAGAAGGCGCGTAAGGGGGAGATTGTGAGGGGGAGAAGGAGCATAAGGGGGAGAGTGTGAGGGAGAGAAGGAGCATAAGGGGGAGAGTGTGAGGGGGAGAAGGAGCATAAGGGGGAGATTGTGAGGGGGGAGAAGGTGCGTAAGGTAGAGAGTGTGAGGGGGAGAAGGATCATAAGGGGGAGATTGTGAGGGGAGAAGGAGCGTGAGGGGGAGAATGAGCGTAAGGGGGAGAGTGTGAGGGGGAGAATGAGCGTAAGGGGGAGAGTGTGAGGGGGAGAATGAGCATAAGGGGGAGAGTGTGAGGGGGAGAATGAGCATAAGGGGGAGAGTGTGAGGGGGAGAAGGAGCGTAAGGGAGAGAGTGTGAGGGGGAGAAGGATCATAAGGGGGAGATTGTGAGTGGGGAGAAGGTGCGTAAGGGAGAGAGTGTGAGGGGGAGATGGAGCGTAAGGGGGAGAGTGTGAGGGGGAGAAGGATCATAAAGGGGAGATTGTGAGAGGGGAGAAGGTGCGTAAGGGGGAGAGTGTGAGGGGGAGAAGGAGCGTAAGGGGGAGAGCGTGAGGGGGAAAAGGAGCATAATGGGGAGAGGTTGAGGGGAAGAAGGAGCATAAGGGGGAGAGTGTGAGGGGGAGAATGAGCGTATGGGGGAGATTGTGAGGGTGAGAAGGAGCATAAGGGGGAGAGTGTGAGGGGGAGAAGGAGCGTTAGGGGGAGAGTGTGAATGGGAGAAGGAGTGTAAGGGGGAGATTGTGAGGGTGAGAAGGAGCATAAGGGGAGAGCGTGAGGGGGAGAAGGAGCGTAAAGGAGAGAGCGTGAGGGGAAAAAGGATCATAAGAGGAGAGCGTAAGGGGGAGAGGGTGAGGGGAGAAGGAGCATAAGGGGGAGAGTGTGAGGGGGAGAAGGCGCGTAAGGGGGATAGTGTGAGGGGGAGAAGGCGCGTAAGGGGGAGATTGTGAGGGAGAGAAGGAGCATAAGGGGGAGAGTGTGAGTGGGAGAAGGAGTGGAAGGGGGAGAGTGAGAGGGGAAGAAGGAGCATAAGGGGTAGAGCGTGAGGGGGAGAAGGAGCATAATTAGTAGAGCATGAGGGGGAGTGTGTGAGGGGGAGAAGGAGCGTGAGGGGGAGAAGGAGCGTAAGGGGGAGTGTGAGGGGGAGAAGGAATGTAATGGGGAGAGTGTGAGGGGGAAAAGTAGCGTAAGAGGAGAGCGTAAGGGGGAGAGCATGAGGGTGAGAAGGAGCATAAGGGGAGAGCGTGAGGGGGAGAAGGAGCGTAAAGGAGAGAGCGTGAGGGGAAAAAGGATCATAAGAGGAGAGCGTAAGGGGGAGAGGGTGAGGGGAGAAGGAGCGTAAGGGGGAGAGTGTGAGGGGGAGAAGGCGCGTAAGGGGGATAGTGTGAGGGGGAGAAGGCGCGTAAGGGGGAGATTGTGAGGGAGAGAAGGAGCATAAGGGGGAGAGTGTGAGTGGGAGAAGGAGTGGAAGGGGGAGAGTGAGAGGGGAAGAAGGAGCATAAGGGGTAGAGCGTGAGGGGGAGAAGGAGCATAATTAGTAGAGCATGAGGGGGAGTGTGTGAGGGGGAGAAGGAGCGTGAGGGGGAGAAGGAGCGTAATGGGGAGAGTGTGAGGGGGAAAAGTAGCGTAAGAGGAGAGCGTAAGGGGGAGAGCATGAGGGGGTAAAGGAGCAAAAGGGGGAGAGTGTGAGGGGAGAAGGAGCGTAAGGGGGAGAATGTGAGGGGTAGAAGGAGCGTGAGGGGGAGAAGGAGCGTAAGGGGGAGAGCGTGAGGGGAAAAAGTAGCGTAAGGGCGAGAGCGTGAGGGGGTAAAGGAGCAAAAGGGGGAGAGTGTGAGGGGGAGAAGGAGCGTGAGGGGGAGAGGGGGAGGGGGAGAAGGAGTGTGAGGGGGAGAAGGAGCGTAAGGGGGAGAGTGTGAGGGGGAGAAGGAGCATATGGGGGAGAGCGTGAGGGGGGAGGAGTGTGAGGGGGAGAGTGTATGGGGAAGAAGGAGCATAAGGGGGAGAGCGTGAGGAGGGAGAAGGAGTTTGAGGGGTAGAGTGTAAGGGGGAGAGTATGAGGGGGAGAAGGAGCATAAGGGGGAGAGTGTGAGGGGGAGAAGCAGTGTGAGGGGGAGAAAGAGCGTAATGGGGAGAGTGTAAGGGGGAGAAGGAGCATAAGGGGGAGAGCGTGAGGGGGGAGAAGGAGTGTGAGGGGGAAAGTGTAAGGGGGAGAGTGTGAGGGGAAGAAGGAGCATAAGGCGGGGAGCGTGAGGGGAGAGAAGGAGTGTAAGGGGGAGAGCGTAAGGGGGAGAGCATGAGGGGGAGAAGTAGTGTAAGGGGGAGAGTGTAAGGGGGAGAAGGAGCGTAAGGGGGAGAGCGTGAGGGGAAAAAGTAGCATAAGAGGAGAGTGTGAGGGGAGAAGGAGCGTGAGGGGGAGAGTGTGAGGGGGAGAAGGAGCATAAGGTGGAGAGAGTGAGGGGGAGAAGGAGAGTGAGGGGTAGAGTGTGAGGGGGAGAATGAGCGTAAGGGGAGAGTGTGAGGGGGAGAAGGAGCATAAGGTGGAGAGAGTGAGTGGGAGAAGGAGAGTGAGGGGGAGAGTGTGAGGGGGAGAATGAGCGTAAGGGGGAGAGTGTGAGGGGGAGGAGCATAAGGTGGAGAGTGTGAGGGGGAGAAGGAGAGTGAGGCGGAGAGTGTGAGCGGGAGAAGGAGCAAGAGGGGGAGAGTGTGAGGGGGAGAAGGAGCATGAGGGTAGAGCGTGAAGGGATAGTGAGGGGGAGAAGGAGCGTAAGTGGGATAGTGAGTGGGAGAAGGAGCATAAGGTGGAGAGTGTGAGGGGGAGAAGGAGAGTGAGGGGGAAAAGGAGAGTGAGGGGGAGAGTGTGAGTGGGAGAATGAGCGAAAGGGGGAGAGTGTGAGGGGGAGAAGGAGCATAAGGGGGAGAAGGAGCGAAAGGGGAGATCGTGAGGGGTAGAAGGAGCGTAAGGGGGATAGTGTGAGGGGGAGAAGGAGCATAAGGGGGAGGGTGTGAGGGGGAGAAGGAGCATAAGGGGGAGAGTGTGAGTGGGAGAAGGAGCATAAGGCGGAGAGTGTGAGGGGGAGAAGGAGATTGAGGGGGAGACTGTGAGGGGGAGAAGGAGAGTGAGGGGGAGAGTGTGAGTGGGAGAAGGAGCGAAAGGGGGAGAGTGTGAGTGGGAGAAGGAGCGAAAGGGGGAGAGTGTGAGGGGGAGGAGCGTAAGGGGGAGAGTGTGAGGGCGAGGAGCGTAATGGGGAGAGTGTGAGGGGGAGAGGGATCATAAGGGGGAGATTGTGAGGGAGAGAAGGAGCATAAGGGGGAGAGTGTGAGGGGGAGAAGGAGCATAAGGGAGAGAGCATGAGGGGGGAGAAGGAGTGTAAGCGGAAGAGTGTGAGGGGGAGAAGGAGCGTAAGGGGAGAGTGTGAGGGGAAGGAGCGTAAGGGGAGAGCATGAGGGGTTAAAGGAGCGTAAGGGGGAGAGTGTGTGGGGGAGAAGGAGCGTAAGGGGAGAGCGTGAGGGGGTAAAGGAGCGTAAGGGGGATAGTGAGGGGAAAAGGAGAATAAGGGGGAGAGTGTGAGTGGGAGAAGGAGCATAAGGTGGAGAGTGTGAGGGGGAGAAGGAGAGTGAGGGGGAGACTGTGAGGGGGAGAAGGAGAGTGAGGGGGAGAGTGTGAGTGGGAGAAGGAGCGAAAGGGGGAGAGTGTGAGGGGAGAAGGAGCATAAGAGGAGAGCGGGAGGGGGAGAAGGAGCGTAAGAGGAGAGCGGGAGGGCGAGAAGGAGCGTAAGGGGAAGAGCATTGGGGTAAGGGAGCTCAAGGGGGATAGCGTGAGGGGGTAAAGGAGCGTAAAGTGGAGAGTGTGAGGGGAGAAGCAGCGTAAGGGGGAGAGTGTGAGGGGGAGGAGGAGTGTAAGGGGGAGAGTGTAAGGGGGAGAAGGACCATAAGGTGGAAAGTGTGAGGGGGAGAAGGAGAGTAAGGGGGAGAATGTGAGGGGGAGAAGGAGAGTGAGGGGGAGTGTGAGAGTGGGAGAAGGAGCGAAAGGGGGAGAGTGGGAGGGGGAGAAGGAGCATAAAGGGGGAGAGTGTGAGGGGGAGAAGGAGCGTAAGGGGGAGAGTGTCAGGGGGAGAAGGAGCGTCAGGGGGAGAGTGTGAGGGGGAGAAGGAGCGTAAGGTGGAGAGCGTGAGGGAAAGAATGAACGCAAGGGGGAGAGTGTGAGGGGGAGAAGGAGCGTAAGGGGGAGAGCGTGATGGGGTAAATTAGCGTAAGGGGAGAGTGTGAGGGGGAGAAGGAGCGTAAGGTGGAGAGCGTGAGGGAAAGAATGAACGCAAGGGGGAGAGTGTGAGGGGGAGAAGGAGCGTAAGGGGGAGAGTGTGAGGGGGAGAAGGAGCGTAAGGGGGAGAGCGTGATGGGGTAAATTAGCGTAAGGGGAGAGTGTGAGGGGGAGAAGGAGCATTAGGGGAGCGTGTGAGGGGGAGGAGTGTGAGGGGGAGAAGGAGCGTAAGGGGGAGAGTGTGAGGGGGAGAAGGAGAGTGAGGGGGAGAGTGTGAGGGGGAGAAGGAGCGTAAGGGGGAGAGCGTGAGGGGGTAAATTAGCGTAAGGGGGAGAGTGTGAGGGAAGGAGTGTAAGAGGGAGAGAAGGATCGTAAGGGGGTGAAGGAGCGTAAGGGAAAGAGTGTGAGGGGGAGAAGGAGCATTAGGGGAGAGTGTGAGGGGGAGAAGGAGAGTGAGGGGGAGAGTGTGAGGGGGAGAAGGAGAGAGTGGGAGAAGGAGAGTGGGGGGAGAGTGTGAAGGAGAAAAGGAGTTTAAGGAGGAGAGTGTGAGTGGGAGCGTAAAAGGGGCAGTGAGGGATGAGGGAGACAGGGTGACAGACAGGGGGCGAGGGTTGGGGTTCCCCAGAATTTAAAAATCATATTCTGGGGTTTCCTAACCAAAAAAAGTTCACACCGCATTCAGCATCCTTGTACAATATGCGTAATGTTGGGTATTGTGTGCTATTTTTCAAATATACTTTTGAAACATGTATATATTACGTTGCCATCCATCAGGGCAACGAAACAGCAAAGAGAGGCAGCACTCAGAGGTAAGTGTACAAAGAATTGTATTGTAGCAGACACAAAAATCTGACTTTCGATTCTCTCTCTCTCTCTTTATATAGTATACACTGTGTGTGTGATATATATATATATATATATATATATATATATATATATATATATATATACGCACAGATAAACAGATACACACGCATGCATAAATATGCGCACGCACACAAATGCACAGATAAGCGCACACACAAATACACACACACAGACACAGACACACACACAAAAGGAATATGAAAAGTGACAGATCTAGTATAACAAGTGACTGACATACGCAGGGTTAAAAAGAAAAGAGACAGTCGGATACACACAGAGAAGTGATCATATGGATAACCTGTATCGGTGACAGACTTCAGGAGAAATTATATGACCCAAATTATTGAGGAACCAACCAGGAGAGGGGCAATACTGGATTTGTTCATATCAAACAATGTAGAAGTAATAACAAATATTCAAGTCCTGGAACATTTGGGTAACAGTGATCATAACATGGTCTCATTTGAAATAAATGATCAAAAAACAGATTACAGGCATACCCCGGTTTAAGGACACTCGCGAGTAAGTACATACAGTATCGCCCAATAGGCAAACTGCATCTCACGCATGTGCCTGTTGTCACGTCCTGAACAGCTCCCTACCTGTACCGAAGCTGTGCACAAGCGGGGAGACTATAGAGCCTGTTACAAATGCGTAATTTACATCAGTTATGCACGTATATGACGATTGCAGTACAGTATATGCATCGATAAGTGGGAAAAAGGTAGTGCTTCACTTTAAGTACATTTTCACTTTACATACATGCTTCGGTCCCATTGCATACGCTAATGCGGGGTATGCCTGTTCTTGGGTTTAACAAAGACCTTAAACTTTGGAAAGGCAGATTTTAATAAACTGAGGTCTAATCTAGTAGTAATACAATGGGATGATGTTTTTGCAGGGAAAAATGTAGAAGATAAATGGGCAGTTTTTAAAACATTGTTAGAAAAGCACACTTATCAGTGTATACCCTTGGGTAATAAGTATAAAAGAAATAACTCAAAACCAATGTGGCTAAATAAACAGGTAGGGGAGGAAATGGACAAGAAGAGGAAGGCGTTTAGATTCTTTAAGTCAGAAGGGACGGAGACATCTTATCAGGATTATAAGGAATGTAACAAAAATTGCAAAAGGGCAATCAAATTAGCAAAAATGGATAATGAAAAAAGGATTGCAATAGAAAGTAAGGTCAACCCTAAAAAGTTCTTTCAGTACCTTAATAACAAAAAAATGAGAAAAGAAAATATAGGACCCTTTCAGTGTGAGATGGGTAGGCAGATTATTGGAGATAAGGAAAAAGCTGAGGAATTAAACAAATTCTTTGCCTCTGTGTTTACCAGGGAAGAATCAAATTCAATAGTAGTGCCGCAGGAGGAAGCCACAACCTCCACATTAATGAGCAATTGGTTAACTGAGGAAGAAGTTCATAAGCGACTTGAAAAAATGAAAGTAAATAAGGCACCTGGCCCCGATGGCATACAGCCAAGAGTTCTCAAGGAGTTAAGCTCAGTAATAGCCAAACCATTATATTTAATATTCAAGGACTCCATTTCCACAGGCTCAGTACCACAAGATTGGCATAAAGCAGATGTGGTGCCTATATTTAAAAAGGGAGCTAGATCACAACCGGGAAATTACAGACCTGTAAGCCTGACTTCAATAGTAGGGAAACTACTTGAAGGTTTAATACGGGATAATATTCAGGAATACCTAATGGAAAACAAAATTATTAGTAATAGTCAGCATGGATTTATGAAGGATAGATCTTGCCAAACTAACCTTATTTGTTTCTTTGAGGAGGTAAGTAGGAATTTAGACCAGGGTAATGCAGTTGATGTGGTCTACTTAGATTTTGCAAAGGCTTTTGATACGGTTTCACACAAGAGGTTGGTGTACAAAATAAAGAAAATTGTACTCACTAATAATATATGCACCTGGATTGAAAACTGGTTAAAGGACAGACAACAGAGGGTTGTCATAAATGGAACTTTTTCAGGTTGGGCTAAAGTCGTGAGTGGAGTACCTCAGGGATCGGTTTCATCACTCACAGGTTTTTTACCTCCCACAACGGACATTGACTGGGCTCTATTCCAATTGCCTGATTTTGGGGCTTTCTTGTAAGTTCCCATTGCATCTGTGTGTTCCATGATGTTTGCTCACTAAATCCATTTGTTGTCCTTTCAATCCGTGCAGCAATTCTTTATTGTCCTCTCTCCATGTCCCCATTATAGTTATAGGGTTATCATAATTTCATCACACAGTGTTGCACTATCATCTGTGTGATGCTTTGTCCCTTTATGTTCACCCGGTGTACTGCGCTCCCTGACTTCTCGACAATGCAACTAGTAAAGGATCAACAAGGAAGATCCATTGAAGGTTGAGCTACAATTGAACACTGGTTGTATATTTTATTTTCTCCTTTTTTCTTTTTATTGTTGCCTCACCCTTATTGTTGGTTCACCATTGTATGTCCTTTTTCCCTACCTGGAACACCCTCAGGAGTGCCTGGTGATTTCCGTGTTCTTTTATCAAACGGGCAATGGATGGAAGGGAAGTAAACATAATTATGCCCCTTTACAAAGCACTAGTAAGACCACACCTTGAATATGGAGTACAATTTTGGGCACCAAATCCTAAGAAAAGACATTATGGAACTAGAGAGAGTGCAGAGAAGAGCCACCAAATTAATAAAGGGGGTGGACAATCTAACTTATGAGGAGAGGCTAGCTACACAGCAGGGGGTTCCTGCAAACTGAATGGGACTGCAGGGACCCCTGCTGTGTCAATCCGATGGGCCATTAAGAATTTTACAGAAATGTTGAGTCAATTACTGTGAGACTGCCCCAGAATCTCCAAGGAATTTCTCCGGTAAGCGTTCTAATACTGGTGGCTGCATCAGTAAATTAGTTTTAGTTACATTGGAAAAGAGGCGTCTAAGAGGGGATATGATAACTATATACAGTACAAATATATTCGGGGACAATACATGGAGCAATCAAAAGACCTATTCATCCCACGGGCAGTACTAAGGACTCGGGGCCATCCCTTAAGGTTGGAGGAAAGGAAATTTCACCAGCAACAAAGGAAAGGGTTCTTTACAGTAAGGGCAGTTAAAATGTGGAATTCATTACCCATGGAGACTGTGATGGCAGATACAATAGATTTGTTCAAAAAAAGGTTGGATATCTTTTTAGATGGGAAAGGTATACAGGGATATACCAAATAAGTATACAGTACATGGGAAGGATGTTGATCCAGGGATTAATCCAATAGCCAATTCTTGGAGTCAGGAAGGAATTAATTTTTCCCCTTAATGGGGTTTTTTGTTTGCCTTCCTCTGGATCAATAAGTAAGTATAGATATAGGATAAAGTATCTGTTGTCTAAATTTAGCATAGGTTGAACTTTATGGACCTACATCTTTTTTCAACCTCATCTACGATGTAACTATGTAAGTTACAATAAAAGCCAGACAAACACTCCGGGTATCAACGTTTTATTTAAACACCTGAAATCTTGACCCTCCGCCTGCAGTTTGGGAAAGGCAGAGGTTTTGGGATCTGTGTGTGTGGGGTTTACTGTGTCTGGGGAGACCCCTAAATGTTCTGTGTGTCCCCTAAATGTTCTCTCTGTGTTTGGGAAGACCCCTAAATGTTCTCTCTGTGTTTGGGAAGACCCCTAAATGTTCTGTGTGACCCCTAAATGTTCTCTCTGTGTTTGTGAAGACCCCTAAATGTTCCCCAGTGTCGCTCGCTTCAAAATAACCCAGAAAAGTAGCCTTGAGCCCTCGGTGACAGGGCGCTATACCCAGAGGGACTAGGCTCCCCTTACCTGTGAGTGTGGACTGCGTCCCCCCTGGCCTCTCCCCCCCTCTGGCAGCAGGGCTGACGTGGCAGGGGGAAGGGCCAGGGAGGTTAGAAATAGACAGAGGCAGGGGCACGGGGTCAGTCTGCACCCGGGCATGAGATTCCCGCCCACTCTGCCCTTTAATGTGAATACTGTTACATATGTTGGTTGTACGTGTTTAAAATAAAAAAAGGAATAAATAAATAACTAGAATTTATACTGAGTTTGTGTTAGTAACTCCCTTAACTTCTCCAACAGCTGTTGAGTTCCCCTTTGGACTTAACGTGTTAGAAACACGTGTCACTATTTCTCTGCATTAATTTGTAGGTCATTGGAAGAGTTGCACAGTGACAGCAATTTGTACACTCACCATCTTCCCCCGAGCCGGATCCTGCCTGAATACCGCCGGCTCCTCCTTTTCAGCCATTGTTTGCTCCTCCTGGCTGAATTGCGGCTGCGGTCTTATCCCCTCTCTGCCTCCGATCTGTATGAAGGACAATGCTTTTAGAGATATTCTGGGCCCTTCCAACTCCCCAATCGGACCGTTCCTCCCCCTGACCTTGCAGCGCACAGTTTTACCTGCTATGATGCCTCTCAGTATACCATGGTAACTCATTCTGAACATACATGTGTCCTTTCTACATGTTACTAAGCTTGTATGACCAGGGCCGCAGACAGGTTTCCTGGGGCCCAGGACTAGAGCTTCCACCGGGGCCCCCCACCCACGTGTTGGCGACATTGCGAGCACCCTCTACCCCCATTTTCTCTTACACTGCCCCCTTCTCACACACCACCTCGCTCTCTCATCCCCCTCTTACACTCCCACCTCTGTCTGTCAGTCTCCCCTTCTCTCTTACACCCCTCTGTCTCAAACTCCCCCCTCTGATCCCACACTACATAACCCCCATCCCCAGTACACTCACACAATAAGTCCCCTCCCCAAATACACACACATACACAGTAAGCGCCCCTTCCCAAATACACAAACACAATACGCACCCCCCCCCCAAATTAACAATGGCACAAATAAATTAGCTTATAATTAAAAATTCGTAGAGCGTTGGATCCCTTTTTTACTGACCCCTCCTCAAATACACACACATACTGTACAGAGTAAGCGCACCTTCCCAAATACACACACATACTGTACAGAGTAAGCACCTTCCCAAATGCACACAAACACACACACACAATAAGCCCCCCTTCCCAAATACACACACATACACAATAAGTGCCCCTTCCCAAATACACACATACACAATAAGCCCGCCTTCCCAAATACACACACACAATAAATACCCTTCCCAAATACACACACACACACACACACACAATAAAGACCCCTCCTGAAATACATACACACTAAGCCCGCTCCTCAAAGGTTGTCCGTTAATCAGATCTTACCCGAGGTGTCTCTCTCTCCCTGGGGAAAGTGCGCCTTTACGCTGGGAGGCTCCTTCCGCTCTGAAATGTCCAAGTATCCGCTCTACAAGTAGCTCACGTCGGGAGAAAACTCCTTGCAGACGCAGTCAGCAGCTGTGCAGGTTATTGCAGTCAGCAGCAAGTGATAACAGCACAAGCCCAGTGACACAGGGCTCAGGTACAGGGCGGTTGGGCTGTAACCACGGAAATCAGGTAGCACATAAACATGGCATTTTTTGAGCTGTAGAATGATGATGTGCGTCACATTCTGGGCTCAGCCCCTGAGCTCTCTCAGCTGCTACCAGCGTGTGATAATAGGAGAGATCCCTATACTGGGATGTGATAAGAAACATGGTGGCCATTTACTGTAATACTGTGTCCCATAACCTGCTTTATATGAAGTGTCATTTACACTCATTAGTAAAGACGCTAAACATTGAAAAATAGCTTCTGGCAGCTTGGCTCATTTTCTCTACAAATGTTCAATGAGAAAGTTGAATTAAACATCTTGTGATTTTTCAAACGGGCTAAAGTGTTAAAATAAACCCTCTGGGAGGTAAGAGCTTTACCCAAGGCCGTGATCATACCAAAAGCTGCGGGCCGCGCGCTCCCTCAGGGCGATGCGCCCGCCCCAAATCTGCACTGCAGGCAGGCGGCATCGAGAGGTGACAGGGAGGCGCAGCCATGACATCACACGAGTGCTTCGCCCTCATTGGCTGAACCGCTCAGTGACGCGTCGCCCGGCAAGATCAAATTCTGAGGTCTGTTCTAAATTGGAGGGCGTGATGGTGCGGGCGGTTACTGCGCGCTCATTGTAATACTGTAGTGTGTAAGGCCTCGTTCAGGGTGCAGGCTTCGGAGGGAGGGCGTGCTGCCGTGCGAGCTGCCGTGGGACACAAAGTATTCAAATTGAATACTGGTTGTCAGGGTAGCAGCTGCCCTGTCTCCGAAGCCCGGAGTTGACGCTGAATACAGTTTCAATAAACGAAAAAATCGTTTTTTGAAGCTGCAGCAGCGTCACTGGGACCTCGGCAGCCAACGAAATCATTCTTGAGAATGATTTCATGACTGCAACTTGGATCCCTAAGCTGCCGTCTGTAGCCCCCTCGCCGCCTCCTCAACTCCTGAAAAAGTCTGCTGGGGATGAACACACATCGCCCAGCAGACTGCCGCCCTCCCGAACGCCCTCCCTCCAACTCCTGCCTCTGGCACCCTGAACGAGGCCTTATGGCGGCGCGCGGTCCGACGCTTTAGGCCTTCAGCAGAGGTCGGCAACCTGTGGCCCCCGAGCCGCACGCGGCTCTTTCCGCCCCTACTCGCGTCTCTCTGCAGGTTGCCGACCCCCAGCTGCTGCCTCTCCCCCTCACTATCCTGCCGGCAAACCTAATATGATCCACAGAGGGGGCCTGCTGGGAGGTGTCCGTGCCAGTGCCTGACTGGTAGAAGGGAGGTTCCCCTGACAGGCACCTCTGTGGGCACCTTTCAGCAGGAAGCTCGGCAGGCCCCCTCCACAGGCCTCTAACAGGCCCCCTCCCTCCTCCAGGGCAGCAGCTCACTCAGATCCTCCCTCCCCTATCCCTGTCCCCCCTCTCTCTCATCCACTATCCCTGTCCCCCCTCTCTCTCATCCACTATCCCTGTCCCCACTCTCTCTCATCCACTATCCCTGTCCCCCCTCTCTCTCATCCACTATCCCTGTCCCCTCTCTCTCTCATCCACTATCCCTGTCCCCCCTCTCTCTCATCCACTATCCCTGTCCCCCTCTCTCTCATCCACTATCCCTGTCCCCTCTCTCTTTCACACATCCCCTGTCCCCTATCCCTGTCCCCCCTTTCTCATCCACTATCCCTGTCCCCCCTCTCTCTCTCATCCACTATCCCTGTCCCCCCTCTCTCTCATCCACTATCCCTGTCCCCCTCTCTCTCATCCACTATCCCTGTCCCCTCTCTCTCTCATCCACTATCCCTGTCCCCTCTCTCTCTCATCCACTATCCCTGTCCCCCCTCTCTCTCATCCACTATCCCTGTCCCCTCTCTCTTTCACACATCCCCTGTCCCCTATCCCTGTCCCCCCTTTCTCATCCACTATCCCTGTCCCCCCTCTCTCTCTCATCCACTATCCCTGTCCCCTCTCTCTCTCATCCACTATCCCTGTCCCCTCTCTCTCTCATCCACTATCCCTGTCCCCTCTCTCTCTCATCCACTATCCCTGTCCCCTCTCTCTCTCATCCACTATCTCTGTCCCCTTTCTCTCTCTCACTCATCCCCTATCCCTGTCCCCCCTTTCTCATTCAATATCCCTACCCCCCTCTATCTCTCATCCACTATTTCTGTTCCCCCTCTCTCTCTCATCCACTATCCCTGTCCCCCCTTTCTCATCCAATATCCATGTCCCCTCTCTATCTCTCATCCACTATTTCTGTTCCCCCTCTCTCTCTCATCCACTATCCCTGTTCCCTGTCTCATCCAATATCCCTGTCCCCCCTCTCTCTCTCTCATCCACTATCCCTGTTCCCCCTCTCTTTCTCATCCACTATCCCTGTTCCCCCTCTCTCCCTCTCATCCAATATCCCTGTCCTCCCTCTCTCCCACTATCCCTGCCTCTCTCTCTCATCCAATATCCCTGTCCCCTCTCTCCCAATATCCCTGTCCCCTCTCTCATCCACTATCCCTGTCCCCCCTCTCTCCCACTGCCCCCTCTCTCTCTCATCCAATATCCCTTCTCTCTCTCATCCACTATCCCTGCCTCCACCCTCTCGCTCTCCCCTCTCTCCCCTGCTCCCCCTTCTCCTCTCCTTCCTCCCCTCCCTCTCCTCTCCCTCTGTCTCTCCCAATATCTCGTTTTCCACCCCTAAGGAACACACACAGTGCGCTGTGCAGTGTGGGGTTTAATGGGGGGAGGAGGGAGGGGGGGTGAGATGTGGGGATTACAAAGGTAAATTGGTGGGGATTAATCGGGGGGGGGGGGGGGAGGCTGCTCCTTAAATTTGTCCTGGGCCCCATGATTTCTATTTACGGATATATTCCAATAAAGAATTTCACTTGTGAGCACATTCACATGTCTTAGACAGGTCTGCAACCCTAATTCTTTATGGGACTCTTATCTCCGTTGGAACCTCACAGGTTTATATATTCTACTCTAATTACGGGTTGCCAAGCAACCAACTGGCTATAAATATCAGGAGCCTTGTCCATTCAGTATCAGCCCTTTGAGAAAGTCGCCCTCTGGTGACGAAACGCGCCAGGGATTCCAATTGCGCAATTACGTCATTGCGACGCTGCGCACGCGCACGAGGCAGCATTGAAGCGCGAGATCTACATTGCGGCCATTCAAGTGGGAGAGGCGAACTACGGGACCATATGGACTGAATCTTTGTCGGCGAATTACACCACTGGCCTCCTGTGAACATCATCATCTCCACGCAGCCCTGAGGGAGCTAAGACTTGTGGACGTTTGCAGTGCAGAGACCGGATGGTGGTGATTTATTCACACATTGTTTTATTTGAATTTTACTCTTGTGAGTGTAATTCTCCCCCCCCCTTCCCATCCCTTTTAACATTAAATCAACAATATTACGCTATGGGGCGTGCGCTCTCTCTTCTTTCTCTTTTATATATATATATATATATATATATATATATATATATATACAGTGTTCGACAAATCACCCAAAAATCTACTCGCCCAACCAAAAAATCTACTCGCCACCTAGTCCCGCCCCCAACTCCGCCCCTAGTCCCGCCCCCAACCCCGCTTTAAAATAAAACATATGAATAAAATCCATTTAAATGACAAATATATTTATTGTATTACATTATACTACAATTAGCCCTTGTTACGTGTGTGTGTGTGTGTGTGTGTGTGTGTGTGTGTGTGTGTGTGTGTGTGTGTGTGTGTGTCTGTGTAAATGTCGATCTAGAAATAAAAGCCAGGTGTGAATGACTAGTTTCCTGAACCCCTTAATCAGTGTCTGGATGCCCCCGCTTCACAATATCTAAAGCAGAAATCCCGTCTGGGATCTTACCGGATCCGTAGTCCCTCAATGTCCTGGTACCCTCATTCCCGCAATGTTATACATTGGAGGGGAGGTTCGTGTAGAACGGCCTCCTATGGCGCTGAGGATGAAGAATGGAATAAAGTCTTGTACAGTGGTTTCTTATGTGGAATACCTCAGAGAAGGGAACAAGAAATAGACAGAAAACACCACAATAGTGTATTACCCTTGAGACAACAATGGCCGTGGTGGACACGATACAAAGAGCATTTATTGGTTAAAACAATTGTAACCTCAATTGATATAAAACATGTACTGTAATGAATTAATAAACAGTAGACTATTCTCCTGTTGAACAAGAAGATTGTTCTCCTGCTGAATAAGAAAAGGCTCCCAAGCGCTTGTGCTTAAGGAAGCTACGTTTCTCCGCCGTGTGGTAAAACTGAAATCCTACTCACCGTCCATGAGAAGGTTTTTGGCCATCCAGGGACACCGTAGCTGTGCACATCAGACGGTGACGTCAGCAGGAGGAGACGTTTGGAAAATACTCTGTTGGCAGCAAAACCACGAGGACTGCAGGAGATCTCCCTGCACTAACGGACGTTCTGCACCCCACGGCGAGCGGCTATCCCTGGCAAAGACCCCGAACCACTGCACATGTCCTACTCATGGACGGTGAGTAGGATTTCAGTTTTACCACACGGCGGAGCAACGTAGCTTCCTTAAGCACAAGCGCTTGGGAGCCTTTTCTTATTCAGCAGGAGAACAATCTTCTTGTTCAACAGGAGAATAGTCTACTGTTTATTAATTCATTACATGTTTTATATCAATTGAGGTTACAATTGTTTTAACCAATAAATGCTCTTTGTATCTTGAAGGTAGAAAAAACAGGATATTCAGCGCTTGTGCTGTATGATGGTGTGGATGATCCCTTTGCAGCATGTACATAAAGCGTCTCCCCAGAAACTCTCAAATCTAGGTGAACCCCCCTTAAAAAGGGGGGAGGGCACCCTGAAATACAAGATAATAAATGCACAAATGCGCACCAGGGATTAGTGGAAGGTAATTTATTAAAAATACACACAAACTCTGAGGGGATCCAACCCCACCTCAGAACAGCTGTGCAGCTGGACGGCTAAGTACTACCCAGGAGAACATCTGATGGTGACTAAACCCTAAGCTGCACAGTATACAAATACAGTAAAATTTATATAAAAACACATGAAAGAAAAAAACAAACATGAAAACAACCTATCAACAGATTTGTATAGAAACCGCCATAAGGTTGGGCACTAGCAAGGGGAAACGGACACTCACACTGAGACAGTCAGCAGACTCGCGGTGGCTGCACAGGATCCGGATCTCAGCACCGCGGAGATGGAAAAAACCGCTGCTGTCTCCTGCAGGTTCCGTCTCAGCTTACCAGCATACACGCGCAGGATGAGATGTCGTGACCTCTACAGTACGCGTTTCGTACCAAGTACTTCGTCAGGATTATTGTATACTGTGCAGCTTAGGGTTTAGTCACCATCAGGTGTTCTCCTGGGTAGTACTTAGCCGTCCAGCTGCACAGCTGTTCTGAGGTGGGGTTGGATCCCCTCAGAGTTTGTGTGTATTTTTAATAAATTACCTTCCACTAATCCCTGGTGCACATTTGTGCATTTTTTATTAGCTCTTTGTATCTTGTCCACCACGGCCATTGTTGTCTCAAGGGTAATACACTATTGTGGTGTTTTCTGTCTATTTCTTGTTCCCTTCTCTGAGGTATTCCACATAAGAAGAAACCACTGTACAAGACTTTATTCCATTCTTCATCCTCAGCGCCATAGGAGGCCGTTCTACATGAATCTTTTCATCTGGTTGGAAGATACCGGATCAACCTCTCAGGCAGCTCAAGGACTACCTTCATCACAAACTGTATCACAGGTTTTGTTCCACTGTTTATATCACTGTATAATATTGTCTACACTAGCGCTAATCTGCACTAATTATTTTACCACATTGGAGGGGAGGTGTTACCTACCTGTCTTCTGGGTTAGGGGGGTTCCGATGTCTTCCGTATGAAGCTTGAGTCAGATCTGGAAGAAAGCAGAATAGGTTATTTCGGTGTAGTATAGGGTAATTAAGATATATAGGGTAAATAAGAGATCCAGAAACAGAGTGAGAGACAGACACAGGGAGAGGGTGAGAGAGAGACAGAGAGGGGGTGAGAGAGAGAGAGAAAGAGAGAGAGAGAGAGAGAGAGAGAGAGAGAGAGAGAGAGAGAGAGAGAGGGGGTGAGAGAGAGAGGGGGTGAGAGAGAGTGAGAGAGGGTGAGAGAGAGAGGGTGAGAGAGAGAGAGAGAGGGTGAGAGAGAGGGTGAGAGAGAGGGTGAGAGAGAGAGACAGGGGGCGAGAGACGGGGTGTGACGGGGTGATTGGGTGGGGTGACGAGGTGATTGGGTGGGGTGACGGGGTGATTGGGTGGCGTGACGGGGTGATTGGGTGGGGTGATTGGGTGGGGTGATGAGGTGATTGGGTGGGGTGATGGGGTGATTGGGTGGGGTGATGAGGTGATTGGGTGGGGTGACGGGAGGATTGGGTGGGGTGATGGGGTGACTGGGTGGGGTGACGGGGTGATTGGGTGGGGTGACGGGTGATTGGGTGATTGGGGGTGGGGTGATTGGGGGTTGGGGTGATGTGACACTTCTGGTATCCTACACACACTCTCCCACGCACACACACTCTCCCACACACTATACACACACACACCCATATACACACACACCCATATACACACACACGCCCATATACACTACCGACACACTTTATTGAAGTGTGGTCGGTACCGCAAGCCAGGAAATCTCCCGGCTTGCTAGTGGCCGCCCCTCGGCGTGCCGCGCGTCATAGACGCGCGGTCACGCGTCATCGGGAGCGTGCGCCCGCTGCACGCGTGTCCAGGGGCTCCCCGAGGGAGCCCTGGTGTCCCGCGATCGCGGGACAGCGGCAGGGGGTTCCGGGGGACCTGGCGGACCCGGCAGCGGTAGGGAGAGCGCCCCGATCGGAGGGCGCTCTTCCGCTGCTTCGGCGTGCGCCCGTCACACTCGGGCGCGCGCCAGGCTACTGCTGCGGCACAGAACGGGCAAATGCTCGAATAAACTGTGCCGCAGCAGTACACACACACACCCATATACACACACACCCATATACACACACACAGCCATATACACACACACACACATACAAAGACCCATATACACACACACACACACACACACACACACACAAAGACCCATATACACACACACAGACCCATATACACACACACAGACCCATATACACACACACAGACCCATATACACACACACAGACCCATATACACACACACAGACCCATATACACACACACAGACACATATACACACACACACAGACCCATATACACACACACAAACCCATACACACACCCCCATACACACCCCCCCATACACACACACACACACACCCAGACCCATATACACTCATATACACACACACACACACACACACAGACCCATATACACACACACCCAGACCCATACACACACACACACCCATACACACACCCCCATACACACACACACACACACCCAGACCCATACACACACACACATAGACCCATATACACACACACAGACCCATATACACACACAGACCCATATACACACACAGACAGACCCATATACACACACACACAGACCCATACACACACCCCCATACACACACCCAGACACATACACACACACACACACACACACACACACACACACACACACACACACACACAAACACACACACAGACCCATATACACACACACCCAGACCCAGACCCACACACACACACACACACACCCATACACACACACACACACACACACACACACACACACACACACACACACACACACACACACACACAGACACAGACCCATATACACTCATATACACACACAAACACACACACAGACCCATATACACACACACCCAGACCCAGACCCCCCCACACACACACACACACACACCCATACACACACCCCCATACACAAACACACACACCCAGAGCCATACACACACACCCAGACCCACACACACACACACACACACACACACACACACACACACACACACACACACACACACACACACACCCATACACACACCCCCATACACAAACACACACACCCAGACCCATACACACACACACACACATATATACACACACACACACACACACACACCCATACACACACACACACACACACACACACACATATACACACACACACATACACGACAGGGGTAAGAAGAGGAAAGGTCGCGCGACCGAGCACCACCCCCCCCCCCCCGACCATCTCCCGGCCTGCTCGGGCAGCCACGGGACCGTGGGGAAGCGGAGACCAAGGAGGTAGGGGGGGGAACACCCCGCTACCATCTCCAGACCCGCGCGGGACCGGGGAAAGAAGGAGGGTAACACCCCCACTACTATCACTCGTGGCGCGAGTATCGGGGGAAGCGGGAAGTGGCGCGGGACCGGGGAGAGAAGGGGGGGCACCCCCACTACCATCATTGACCTGGCGGTGCGAGTATCGAGGGAAGCGGCGCGGGACCGGGGAGAGAAGGGGGGGCCACCCCCACTACCATCACTCGCCCCGCGGCACGAGTATCGGGGGGGGGGAAGGAAGCGGGGAAACACCTTGGCTCGCAGGGAAGGAGAAGAGGGGCCGGAGGATTGGAGTGTACTTACTCTGCAACATAACTCCGGGCAGAAAGAATGGCCGCTCGTTGGGGGCGGGCTCATATAGAGCCTGACCGCGCGCCCACAATGCCTGGGAGCGCGCGCCAATCAGCTGTCAGGGGAGTTTTTTGTTTTTTTTCAGGCACCACGAGCAGGGAAAATTTTAGCGCAAGCGGGGGAATTTAAAAAAAAAAAAGACGTGTGCTGCTTGGGCCAATATTTACTCGCCCGGGGATTACATCCACCCGCCCCGGGCGTGTAAATGTATAGGATTGTCGAACACTGTATATAATATATATATACATGTAGAGGTATCAGTACCGTGTTAGCCGAGCTTCAATAATCAAAAAATAAATAGATGATACCGTTCTGTGGCTAACGAAATGCTTTTATTTGTGCGAGCTTTCGAGATGACGTCATTAAAAGAAACATGGTTGGCCTCACATGGTACCATAGCCAATCAGAGCGTGGGAACTCCATCCCATCTCTAATTGGCTCTAGTAGACCATGTGACAGAGGCTTGGGGGAGAACGGATGTGACGTCTTTGAAAGCCTGTCACATGGTACTAGAGCCAATCAGAGTTGGGATGTATTTCCCACGCTCTGTTTGGCTACCATACCATGTGAGACCGGCCATGTTTCTTTTAATGACGTCATCTTAAAGGCAATTGAAGCAAAGCCATTCTGATTGGCTGTGCTTTCATTGCCTTTAAAGGACGTCATCATTTTTTTTGCATCGGCCAAATCACATGTTTTTCACGGCCCAATCAGGACCGTGGGAAACATTTGACCAAAATGTGACGTCATAGGCCTATAAAAGCCTATGTCGCCTCATTTTGAAGCTAGTCGCCGAGGAGGGAACATCTCCCCTCCTAAGAAGAGAAGAAGGGCGTGGCGGAAGAAGACGGAAGAAGATGGAAGAAGACCCCGGAAGACCCCAAAGAAGACACAGACGTGGATTTGTTATGGTTTTTTATTTTATGGCTTACCTGTGGATTGGTTCCTGTGCTTCCGGGTCGCTTGGATTTCGGTGAGTGGACATCTAATGGTGAGTAAACAAAAGAAAAGTTTATTATTTGAACTTTTACAGGTTTTTATAATTTTTCATTCATGTCTTTTATTTTTTCACTCCCATTTAATGCCCGTTACTGTATCTATGTATATAATACATTCACGGACACTGAATGGGTGTATTGTATGTGAATTTTGTATGTAAATGCATTGTATTTTATGCTGTATTATTGCCCCTGTATGTTATGTTTATCTATCTGTATGGATAGACATAAAGGGATAATAATTGATTGTTTGGCTCATGTTTAGGTTCTTTTCATGTATGGATAATGTATTTAGCATCTTTATTTTGTCATTTTTGTGAATAATTTCTATTTAGCTAATGCCTTCTTTATGGTAGTAAGATTAGAATGATGGTGGTTACTTTAAATTAGATTTGTTTTGCCAATGGTTTGGCTTTAGCAATTGAATAGGGAATTGTATAATTGATTTGTATTGTATTTTAATTGTTTGAGGAAATGGATTAATTGATTGATGTTAATTGTATTGATGTTGGTTAGATTCTAATTGATTTTCAGGATGGCATTGGTGGTTAGGGGACATTGTTCATAGTGTATTTTATTGTTACATATATTTTGCATAGTGTTATATGATGCACATATTAATTGCATCATGTACACACTATGCAATTTTGTGACATTTCATAGACATTTGTGTAGCTGCAGTTTTTTTTTTTATATATTTGCAATGGCTGCTGGATTTATTGTAACATGAAATGTGGTGGTTTTAAGATTAAAAATTAATGTTTTGATTTGTGGATGTTTTATGTGTTTCATAATGGGCAAATAATATATTATCCATATCTGGATAATAGTTATTTTGCACATTATTGTACTGTATGTGTTGGGGGGGGGGGGAGTGTATTGGCCCCAAGGGTATGTGGGTAGGCCTCCCTTGTGGGTAGTGGGTGAGGGTGGTTAGGCCTCACGGGGTGGGGGGTTAGAGTTGGAGGGTATGTAGGCCTCCCAAATGGTGGGTGAGGGTGGGTTAACCCCTTAATGACTGTAGCGGTTAATAACCGCTATGGTGATTAAGGGGTATGGGGACATTACATTGGCTATTGTAATTGTTGTGCATGTTTTGCAGCACCGTAGGGGCATGGGCAGGATGAAGATAAGGATAAAGACGGCCTTCATCGTGGGTGCCTGTAAAACGTAAGTGTAAAATGTTTTTATTGTATTTATTGTCATTTATATGTATTTTAAATGTATGTATGTATTTTAATGCATTATTATCCATATGTGGATAATAGTAATTTTGCCCATTACAGTTCTGTATGTGTTAGGGGGCGGGGGGGATGTGTGTTGTTTATTGGGGGCAATTGTCCCCAATAAACATGCTAATGTGCCTTAACCCCTTCATTGCCTTAGCGGCTATCCGCTAAGGTAATGAAGAAGCATTAATGTATTTTTATTAATAGTGTGCGGGAGCAGGGGGTCCCCTGAGCTGAACCGCATTGATTTCTGCCTCAGAGACCCCCTGCTTCCCGAGTTACAGGCCCCACTTTGGGGCATCGGTGCCAGTGCGGACGCCATCTTCATAGAGCCCACGTCACGTCTTGGACGCTATAAAGATGGCGGTGGCACTGGCACCCGATGCCCCATACCGGGGCCTGTAACTCGGGAAGCAGGGGGTCTCTGAGGCAGAAATCAATGCTTTTCAGCTCAGGGGACCCCCTGTTCCCGCACACTATTATTTAAAATACATTAATGCTGCTTCATTACCATAGCGGATAGCCGCTACGGTAATGAATTATTGTTTATTGTTATGTATGTTTTAATACTAGTGTAGATGTGCAGGGGATCTCCTGAGCTGAACCGCATTGGTTTCAGGTCCGAGGACCCCTACTTCAGGAGATATAGGCCCCTTTATGGGGTGGCGGTATCCCTCTGCAGAATGTAAATAACCCGGTCACGTGACGCGGGAGCTTTAAACTGCAGGGGACACCGGCACCCCATAACGGGGCCTGTAACTCCTGAAGTAGGGTGTCCTCGGACCTGAAACCAATGAGGTTCAGCTCGGGAGACCCCCTGCTCATGTACACTATTATTAAAATGTTTTTATTTAGTGTACGATCGCCTGTAACAGTCTTGCATGGAGATAGCAAATCTCCATGCAAATGTTACAGGCGGCTTTTTTTTTTCTATCAGCTAGCGTACGTAAAGGTTAAGAACGTTAGCAGGGGGGAAAAAAGTAACTCGTACGCTGTGGCTGTTTTGAGCTATTTTGAGCAGGTACGTTAAAAAATGGCCTCAAGGCCTTAGTGCATCGCGTCCCCGGCTTCACTTTTTAACGGACCTGCTTTTTGGCCAAATCAGAACGCAAAGCCATTGAGCATAGTGCATAGCCCCCAGAGAGAGAGAGACAGACACAGAGAGAGACAGACACAGAGAGAGAGATAGACAGACACAGAGAGAGAGACAGAAACAGAGAGAGAGAGAGAGACAGACACAGAGAGAGACAGACACAGAGAGAGACAGACACAGAGAGAGAGACAGACACAGAGAGAGACAGACACAGAGAGAGACAGACACAGAGAGAGACAGACACAGAGAGAGACAGACACAGAGAGAGACAGACACAGAGAGAGACAGACACAGAGAGAGACAGACACAGAGAGAGACAGACACACAGAGAGACAGACACAGAGAGAGACAGACACAGAGAGAGAGATAGACAGACACAGAGAGAGAGAGAGACAGAAACAGAGAGAGAGAGAGAGACAGACACAGAGAGAGACAGACACAGAGAGAGACAGACACAGAGAGAGACAGACACAGAGAGAGACAGACACAGAGAGAGACAGACACAGAGAGAGACAGACACAGAGAGAGACAGACACAGAGAGAGACAGACACAGAGAGAGAGACAGACACAGAGAGAGACAGACACAGAGAGAGACAGACACAGAAAGAGACACAGAGAGAGACACAGAGAGAGACAGACACAGAGAGAGACAGACACAGAGAGAGACAGTCACAGAGAGAGACAGTCACAGAGAGAGAGACAGACACAGAGAGAGAGAGACAGACACAGAGAGAGAGACACACAAAGACACACACACAGAGACACACACAGAGACACACACACACACACACACACACACAGAAAAAGAGAGACACACAGAAAGAGACACACAGAAAGAGAGAGACACACAGAAAAAAGAGAGACACGGAAAAAGAGAGACACTCAGAAAAAGAGAGACACTCAGAAAAAGAGAGACACACAGAAAAAGAGACACACAGAAAAAGAGAGACACACAGAGAAAGAGAGACACACAGAGAAAGAGAGACACACAGAAAAAGAGAGACACACAGAGAAAGAGAGACACACAGAGAAAGAGAGACACACACAGAGAAAGAGACACACACACACATAGAAAGAGACACACACAAGAAAGTGACACACACAGAGAGAAAAAGACACACAGAGAGACACAGAGGGCGAGAGAATGAGAGAGACAGAGACAGAGAGAGAGAACACACATGCAGAGAGAATGAGAGACAAAGAAAGAGAGTGAGAGGGTGAGAGTGAGAGGGCAAGAGGGCGAGGGCGAGAGGGCGAGGGCGACAAAGGGAGAGGGAGAGAGCGACACAGGGAGAGGGCGACACAGGGAGAGGGCGACACAGGGAGAGGGCGACACAGGGAGAGGGAGGGGGCGACACACTCACAGACACACACACTCACTCACAGACACTCACAGACACACACTCAATCACAGACACATACACTCACTCTCACTCACAGACACACACACACTCACTCTCACTCACAGACACACACACTCTCACTCACAGACGCACACAGACTCACTCTCACTCTCACTCACAGACACACAAACACACTCACAGACACACTCACTCACTCACAGACACACTCACTCACAGACACACACACTCACAGACACACTCAGACACAGACACACTCAGACACAGACACACTCAGACACAGACACACTCAGACACTCACACTCACTCACAGACACACACACCCACTCACAGACACACAAAGACACTCACTCACAGACACACTCACTCACAGACACACACACTCACAGACACACATTCACAGACACACACTCACAGACACACACACTCAGACACACTCAGACACAGACACACTGAGACACACACACACACTCACTCACAGACACACTCACTTACTCAGACACACACACTCACAGACACACACACACTCACAGACACATACTCACAGACACACACACTCACAGACACACACTCACAGACACACACTCACAGACACATTCACTCAGAGACACACACACTCACAGACACACTCACTCACAGACACATTCAGACACACAGACACACACTCACTCACAGACACATACACTCACTCTCACTCTCTCACAGACATGCAGAGACACACAGCGACACACACTCAGAGACACACACACTCACAGACACAGACACACACACTCACTCACAGACACACTCACTCACAGACACAGACACACTCACAGACACACACACACACTCACAGACACACACAAACACTCACAGACACACACACTCACTCACAGACACACAGACACTCACTCAGAGACACACACACTCACAGACACAGACACACACACTCACTCACAGACACACTCACTCACAGACACACTCATTCACACACACACACACACACACACACACACACACACACACACACACACACACACACACACACACACACACACACACACACACACACACACACACACACACACACACACACACACACACACACACACACACAGACACACACACACTCACACAGACACACTCACACAGACACACACTCACAGACACACACTCACAGACACACTCACAGATACAGACACTCACAGACACTCACAGACACACACACAGTCACTCAGTCTGTCACACACACACACTCACCGGGTCGCACGTGGCAGCAGTGAGGCCTCTGCACAGCAGTGGGCCCTCCACACGGCAGCGGGGCCTCTGCAAGGCAGGGGGGGTCACACATCGCAGCGGGGGCCTCCGCAAGGCAGCAGGGCTCTCTGCAAGGGGCCGCCGGGGCCGCCCCCCCGAAGCGGCTGACGCCGCAGCATGCTCCCCCCACCGAAGCGAACCCCCTTCAGAGGCGGACACCCCCGGGGAGCAAGCGGGGATCGAGCAGGAGATCAGGGGGAGGAGATCGGGGGCAGGAGGCGCGCACGGGGGAAGATGGGTTGGCGCTTCCCCCTCCGTATCAAGTTGGGAGTGGATGGGGGCTGGGTTGCGCACGGGGCTTGTGTTGGCGCTTCCCCCTCCGTCCCACGTGGGGAGCGGGGGGGAGGGGTGTGGGAAGGCTGGGTTGCTGGGGGGAACAGGCAGCGGGCCCACAGGCAGCGCAGAGGGCAGGACACCCTGCTTGCCCTGTGCATGCGCGCCGGGACAACGGAAATCCCTGCCATTTTTTTCAACTTTTTTTTAAATGTAATTAACTGGCGCCCGGCCGGGCCCCCCCTGACTCACGGGAGGAGATCAGGGGCAGGAGGGGGAGGAGATCAGGAGGGGGAGGAGATCAGGGGAAGGGGCTCTTCCCCGCGTTAACCCAATCAGGGAGGGGGATTATTTATTTATTTTAAAAAAATAAAAAATTGGCACGAGCAGGGGAATTCATAGAAAACGGCTCGCCAGCGGCCTATATCCACTCGCCACGGGCGAGTAGTTATCATTATTTGTCGAACACCGTATATAAATATATATATATACACACACACATATATATATATATATATATATATATATATATATATATATATATATATATATGCAAATACAACTGTATGCTCATCTGCATGTCTTAGGCAGGTCTGCAACCCCGCCTTTCCCCATTATCACCCAGCATACAGCACTTCCACTGCAGCAAGGGATTCTGGGAAATGACATGCAAATGAGCACACAGTGTCACTTTTTGCCTCAAAAAACATTTTTAACATGGTTCCCTATAGGCTTAAGCTTGCTGCATGGTCACAGCTTTGAGCACAGCCAGGGTTAAGGTGCATACCCAGAAAACCACCCACAGACAGCTGTTTCGACCTTAATGGGTCTCATCAGTGTGGGGTTGATTTTAACTGGGTATGCAAAGAGGCTATGGGATAGGCTATACCATAATACTGAGTTAAGTTATGGTGAGTAAAAAAAGTGACAAAAACCCTCCACAGGAAAGAAAATATGCAAATACAACTGTATGCTCATCTGCATGTCTTAGGCAGGTCTGCAACCCCGTGGGTTGTCACTTTTTCTACTCACCATTATGGTATATATATATATATATATACACACTGTATACAGTACACACACACACACACACACACACACACACACACACACACACACACACACACACACACACACACACAATCAAAAAATAAATAGATGATACCGTTCTCTGGCTAACAAAATGCTTTTATTTGTGTGAGCTTTCGGGATACACTGATCTCTTCTTCCTGCGATGTTACAAGGAATGAAGCAAGCAAAGGGTATACTTAAAAACAGTGTCTCTTGGAATGTTATCTGTGCTTGTCCCTCCCCCGTGTGTGGATGAGATTTATGACTAGAGGTGTTAAATGGTTCCTGAAAGTTAGTGATGTAAGAGTGTGTGTGTATCTGTGTGAATATAAATGAATGGAGAGTCCACAGTGTATACAGTGCTTTACAAAAGGTGTGTGTGGAGTGAGAGTTAATATAAATGGTGTGGGTAGGTGTGGAAATGTGAGAGATTGTAGCATAACTAAAAGTGTGTGTAGAAACTATGTGGTCCCTATTGGTGTATAGGGATGGAAAAACAAGGAGTATTAGTATGTGTAAGAGACAGCTGTGTGTGCGTACATATAGCCCAGTATGTATAGACATGGCCTATAGCGCTCATGGGAAGAGAGTTCACTTGTGTCAGTAATGACTCATAAAATTTCGATCTCTGTTTAGACCACCGCTAAGTGTCCCGAACAGTTGCATAAATTTGTATTCATGCAACCGTCTCTCTTTCGGTGTTTTAAGATTACCTTTGAGTATGGCCACTTTCAGATCGTTCATCTTATGGCCAGAGTCAGAGAAATGTTCGCTGACAGGACTGTCTCTTGTTCCGCGTGTGATGCTGTGGCGATGCAGGTTCATTCTCTTGTTTAGCCCCTGCCCCGTCTCACCTATTTAGTAGCAGCCCCCTGAGCATTTCATGCACATGATGAGGTACACGATATTGCTGGAGGAACAGGTGAACCTTCTTCTGATTTTGTATTCCCGATTCCTGTGCGGTATTTGTATTGTGTCCGCTGTGTAGAGCATTGTGCAGGTTTTGCATCTTGCGTCCTGGCATGGTTTCGTCCCGCATTCAGTTGTAGTGCTGAATACTTTACTCCTCACCATAATATTCTTGAGATTATGAGGTTGCCTGTATGATAATAAGGGTGCTTCAGGGAAGACCTGTTGCAGTCTTGTATCTTCCTGGAAGATGAGTTGTAGTTCCCTGGCGATCTTGCATAGGGCTCCTAGGTGTGGGTTATATGTGACCACCAAAGGTACCCTGTCGCTTGTCTTTCTGTTTGTATTCAAGGAGATCACTTCTTGGTATTCTGGTGGCTTTGTGAATTTGCTGGTCTACAATTCTGCGGTTATATCCACGGTTTATAAAATCTGATCTCAAGGCTTTAATCCGCTGGTCTCTGTCTGCTGTGTCGGAGCATATCCGAGTTGTATCGTATGGCTTGACTGAAGATGGTTGCATGTTTGGTGTGTGTCGGGTGGAAGCTGTTGTCCCTCAAATAGCTGGCTCTGTCTGTAGGTTTGCGGTATACAGAAGTCTGTAGTTGGTTGTTCTTTATAGTAATGGGGGTGTCTAGGAAATGTACTTCATCCGGGGAATGGGTGAGTTTGAGGTTGATTGTCGGGTGGAACGTATTGAAGTTGTCATAGAAATGTAGGAGATCCTGTTCGCCAGAGGTCCAAATCAGGAGGATGTCATCGATGTAGCGAAGGTATGTAAGGGGTTTCAAGTGACAGGTGGAAAGAAAGTCACTTTCCAGTTTTGCGCAGAACAGATTGGTATACTGTGGCGCCATCCGAGTACCCACAGCGGTCCTGGTTGTCTGGAGGTATGAGTCATTTCCAAAAAAAAAATTAAAAAAAAAAATATATATATATATATATATATATATATAGTGGTTGGCAAATCAAACGTGTCAAATCAAATTACCAAACGTGTGCTGCTTGGGCCAATATTTACTCGCCCTGGGGTTAAATCCACTCGCCCGGGGCAAGCAAATGTATAGGTGTGTCGAACACTGTATATATATATATATATATATATATATATATATATATATATATATATATATATAAATATATATATATATATATATATATATATATATATATATATATGAAACAAAAAGAAGACGGCGCTGCTCCCATAGTATAATACTGTAAATAGATAATTTATTGATAACTGCTGCTAGATTACAGACACTTACAATAGAAATAAAGGTCATAAGCAGTGGTTAAAATGATCTTGGCACATCACCCGTTATTCCATCCATGTGCTGATCCACGTCCAGCTGATCTGGTAAGCTCCCGTTGCGGACGCCAGGAACGTGCGCGCGCACTCAATCTCTTCCTGGTATTCAAGTATCTCGATAGATGGTCACCGGGTAGTAGCACAGGATCCAGGCACAGTTCAATAAGCACACCCTGCACTGCTCCAATACAGGAATGGAATGGCGCCAAAGTAATGACGAATATACTTCTGATGTATTAAAGTCCAATATTTTCTCTTTCCCTACGCGTTTCGTCGCTTCATGCGACTTCCTCAGGGGTTAACACTAAACTGTTGGAGAACCACATATATAGCTAAATACGTGATTAAATGCTTCAAGGCACATGGGTAATAATTAGATAATTAACTTCTTGGGGCTGGGTGGGGGGGAAAACATGGAAAAAACATGAGGTTGAGAAAAAAATGACAATTACATGACAAATACATAAAGTGATAGTTATAAAAAAACATACTATATGATAATAAAAGATGTGCAAATTATACATGAAGAATAATTATTTAATATGTGATAGTAATTAAAAACATTCAATAAAAGTGATAAGATATACATGTATAAAATAGATGATACATGTATGCTATAACAATTGACATAAAATAGTGTCCACACGGTAATGTAGATATGTTGTTAGGGCCTTTCAAAGATAGCCTGATCTACATTCAAGGCAAGGTACAGTAAACCTTTAACAAACAATAATTCTCATGTTGTGTCGTCCTCTAAAGTCTCTCCTAAGGCCCGGGCCATAGAGGGGTGAGGAGTTCGGAGCTGCGCTGACGCTGAGGCTCACCTGCTGAAATCTGCGCGATTTCATGCCCATGCAGGCGAGCAAGCAGGCGCGATCGGAGGCGGGGGGGGACTGAGGGAGGCGGGGCAGTGACGTCGCTGGGCCAATCGCCCGCGACGCACTGACGTCGACGTCGGCGCCGTGACGTTGATGCAGCTCCACGCTGATTGCATGTTTTCAGCCGACAGCGCGCTGAAAAACAGCTTGGCGCTCGGCTGAAAACTCCAGCGCCTCAGCACGCCTGCGGACGCTCACGTGAGCCACCTCTAAAGGCATCCACATTGAGGATGCAGGGGCTCAGCGCGGAGCGTCCGCACAGCTCAGCATGGCCTGTCCTTCTATGGACTCGGCCTAAGTCTGATTCCCAGTGTCTAATGTAACACAGTCTGGTCTCGTTGGGCGTCACTGGACAGATCACTTCCCTGTACATCCTAGATGTGAGTCCCCTTGTGTCCGTAGCTCTAGCACACAGCTGCTCAAAATTTGTTCGTGCCGGTCTGATTGGGGTTTTGTTATAAAAATCTCTGATCTGGAGGAATCGATAGAATTCTTTATTTGGGATAGCTTTAGAGGATTTAATTTGCTCAAACGATTGTATGTAATTTCTACCCTTCAGATCCTTAAGACAGGTTATCCCCGCTTGAATCCAATTGAAGAGGTTCTTGCTATTCAGCCCTGGAGCGGAGTCTGGATTGCCGGCAATTGGGGTCATCAGTGAACCTTTGGTAGTCAAGTGGCAGCTAAATTTTGTGGCCTCGAAAAGTCTTAATGAATTAACCATGGTCTGTAGCGGATATATGTGTGTATACCAGTGTTACTTCTCTGGGCGTGTATGTGTATACCAGTATTACTTCTCTGGGCGTGTATGTGTATACCAGTATTACCTCTCTGGGCGTGTATGTGTATGCCGGTATTACTTCTCTGGGCGTGTACGTGTATACCAGTATTACTTCTCTGGGCGTGTATGTGTATACCAGTATTACCTCTCTGGTCGTGTATCTGTATAACGGTATGACCTCTCTGGGCGTGTACAGTATGTGTATACCAGTATTACCTCTCTGGGCGTGTACGTGTATACCGATATTTCCTCTCTGGGCGTGTATGTGTATACCAGTATTACTTCTCTGGGCGTGTACGTGTATACCGATATTTCCTCTCTGGACATGTATGTGTATACCGGTATTACCTCTATGGGCGTTTATGTGTATACCGGTATTACCTCTCTGGGTGTGTATGTGTATACCGGTATTACCTCTCTGGGTGTATATGTGTATACCGGTATTACCTCTCTGGGCGTGTACGTGTATACCGGTATTACCTCTCTGGGTGTATGTGTATACCGGTATTACCTCTCTGGGTGTATGTGTATACCGGTATTACCTCTCTGGGTGTGTACGTCTATACCGGTATTACCTCTCTGGGCGTGTATGTGTATACCGGTATTACCTCTCTGGGTGTGTATGTGTATACCGGTATTACCTCTCTGGGCGTGTATGTGTATACAGGTATTAACTCTCTGGGCGTGTATGTGTATACCTATATTTCCTCTCTGGGCGTGTATGTGTATACCGGTATTTCCTCTCTGGGCGTGTATGTGTATACCGGTATTACCTCTCTGGGCGTGTATGTGTATACCGGTATTACCTCTCTGGGCGTGTATGTGTATACTGGTATTACCTCTCTGGGCTTGTATGTGTATACCAATATTTCCTCTCTGGACGTGTATGTGTATACCGGTATTACCTCTCTGGGTGTATGTGTATTCCTTTATTACCTCTCTGGACATGTGTATACTGGTATTAACTCTGTGAGCGTGTATGTGTATACCGGTATTACCTCTCTGGGTGTGTATGTGTATACCGGTATTACCTCTCTGGGCGTGTATGTGTATACAGGTATTAACTCTCTGGGCGTGTATGAGTATACCTATATTTCCTCTATGGGCGTGTATGTGTATACCGGTATTTCCTCTCTGGGCGTGTATGTGTATACCAGTATTACTTCTCTGGGCGTGTATGTGTATACCGGTATTACCTCTCTGGGCGTGTATGTGTATACCAGTATTAGCTCTCTGGGCGTGTATGTGTATACCGGTATTACCTCTCTGGACATGTATGTGTATACAGATATTAACTCACTGGGCATGTACGTGTATACTGGTATTACCTCTCTGGACGTGTATGTGTATACCAGTATTACCTCTCTGGACATGTATAGGTGTACGGTATTACCTATCTAAGCGTATATGTGTATACCGGTATTACCTCTCTGGGCGTTTCTGTGTATACCGGTATTAACTCTCTGAGCGTTTACGTGTATACCGGTATTACTTCTCTGGGCGTGTATACCAGTACTACCTCTCTGGGCGTGTATGTGAATACCGGTATTACCTCTCTGGGCGTGTCTGTGTATACCATATTACCTCTCTGGGCGTGTTTGTGTATACCAGTATTACCTCTCTGGACATGTACTGTATGTGTATACCGGTGTTACTGCTCTAGGCGTGTACGTGTATATCGGTATTACCTCTCTGGGCGTCTATGTGTATACCGGTATTACTACTCTTGGCGTGTCTGTGTATGCACGTATTACCACTCTGGGCGTGTATCTGTATACCGATATTACCTCTCTGGGTGTGTATGTGTATACTGGTATTACCTCTCTGGACATGTGTTTACAGGTATTAACTCTGTGGGCGTGTATGTGTACACCGGTATTACCTCTCTGGACGTGTATGTGTATACCAGTATTACCTCTCTGGACATGTATGTGTATACATGTATTAACTCTCTGGGCGTGTACGTGTATACAGGTATTAACTCTCTGGGCGTGTATGTGTATACCGGTATTTCCTCCCTGGGCTTGTATGTGTATACCAGTATTACCTCTCTGGGGGTGTATGTGTATACCGGTATTACCTCTCTGGGCGTGTATGTGTATACCGGTATTACCTCTCTGGACGTGTATGTGTACACCGGTATTACCTCTCTGGACGTGTATGTGTATACCGGTATTACCTCTCTGGGCGTATGTGTATACCGGTTTTACCTCTCTGGACATGTATGTGTATACCGGTATTACCTCTCTGTGCGTTTATGTGTATACCAGTATTACCTCTCTGGACATGTATAGGTGTACGGTACAGGCATACCCCGCATTAACGTACGCAATGGGAGCGGAGCACGTATGTAAAGCGAAAATGTACTTAAAGTGAAGCACTGCTTTTTCCCCACTTATCGATGCATGTACTGTACGGCAATCATCATATACGTGCATAACTGATGTAAATAACGCATTTGTAACAGGCTCTATAGTCTCTCCATTTGCGCACAGCTTCGGTACAGGTAGGGAGCTGGTATTGCTGTTCAGAACGTTGTTCAGGACGTGCTGACAGGTGTATGCGCGAGCTGCCGTTTGCCTATTGGGCGATATGTCCTTACTCGTGAGTGTACTTAAAGTGAGTATCCTTATACCGGGGTATGCCTGTATTACCTCTCTGGGCGTGTATGTGTATACCGGTATTACCTCTCTGGGCGTTTCTGTGTATACCGGTATAACTTCTCTGGGCCTGTATGTGTATACCATATTACCTCTCTGGGCGTGTATGTGTATACCGGTATTACCTCTCTGGACGTGTATGTGTATACTGGTACTACCTCTCTGGACATGTATGTGTATACAGGTATTAACTCTCTCGGTGTGTCAGTGTATACCATATTACCTCTCTGGGTGTGTATGAGTATACCGGTATTATCTCTCTGGACATGTATGTGTATACCGGTGTTACCTCTCTAGGCGTGTACGTGTATACCGGTATTACCTCTCTGGGTGTGTATGTGTATGCCGGTATTACCTCTCTGGGCGTGTACGTGTATACCAGTATTACTTCTCTGAGCGTGTATGTGTATACCAGTATTACCTCTCTGGCGTGTATCTGTATACCGGTATTACCTCTCTGGGCGTGTATGTGTATACCGGTATTACCTCTCTGGGCGTGTATGTGTACACCAGTATTACCTCTCTGGGCGTGTACGTGTATACCGATATTTCCTCTCTGGACATGTATGTGTATACCGGTATTACCTCTATGGGCGTGTATGTGTATACCGGTATTACCTCTCTGGGTGTGTATGTGTATACCGGTATTACCTCTCTGGGTGTATATGTGTATACCGGTATTACCTCTCTGGGCGTGTACGTGTATACCGGTATTACCTCTCTGGGTGTATGTGTATACCGGTATTACCTCTCTGGGTGTATGTGTATACCGGTATTACCTCCCTGGGCGTGTACGTGTATACCGATATTTCCTCTCTGGGCGTGTATGTGTATACCGGTATTACCTCTCTGGGTGTGTATGTCTATACCGGTATTACCTCTCTGGGCGTGTATGTGTATACCGGTATTACCTCTCTGGGTGTGTATGTGTATACCAGTATTACCTCTCTGGGCGTGTATGTGTATACAGGTATTAACTCTCTGGGCGTGTATGTGTATACCTATATTTCCTCTCTGGGCGTGTATGTGTATACCGGTATTACCTCTCTGGGTGTGTATGTGTATACTGGTATTACCTCTCTGGACATGTGTTTACAGGTATTAACTCTGTGGGCGTGTATGTGTACACCGGTATTACCTCTCTGGACGTGTATGTGTATACCAGTATTACCTCTCTGGACATGTATTAACTCTCTGGGCGTGTACTTGTATACAGGTATTAACTCTCTGGGCGTGTATGTGTATACCGGTATTTCCTCCCTGGGCTTGTATGTGTATACCGGTATTACCTCTCTGGGGGTGTATGTGTATACCGGTATTACCTCTCTGGGTGTGTATGTGTATACCGGTATTACCTCTCTGGACGTGTATGTGTACACCGGTATTACCTCTCTGGACGTGTATGTGTATACCGGTATTACCTCTCTGGGCGTATGTGTATACCGGTTTTACCTCTCTGGACATGTATGTGTATACCGGTATTACCTCTCTGTGCGTTTATGTGTATACCAGTATTACCTCTCTGGACATGTATAGGTGTACGGTACAGGCATACCCCGCATTAACGTACGCAATGGGAGCGGAGCACGTATGTAAAGCGAAAATGTACTTAAAGTGAAGCACTGCTTTTCCCCCACTTATCGATGCATGTACTGTACGGCAATCATCATATACGTGCATAACTGATGTAAATAACGCATTTGTAACAGGCTCTATAGTCTCTCCATTTGCGCACAGCTTCGGTACAGGTAGGGAGCTGGTATTGCTGTTCAGAACGTTGTTCAGGATGTGCTGACAGGTGTATGCGCGAGCTGCCGTTTGCCTATTGGGCGATATGTCCTTACTCGTGAGTGTACTTAAAGTGAGTATCCTTATACCGGGGTATGCCTGTATTACCTCTCTAGGCGTATATGTGTATACCGGTATTACCTCTCTGGGCGTTTCTGTGTATACCGGTATAACTTCTCTGGGCCTGTATGTGTATACCATATTACCTCTCTGGGCGTGTATGTGTATACCGGTATTACCTCTCTGGACGTGTATGTGTATACTGGTACTACCTCTCTGGACATGTATGTGTATACAGGTATTAACTCTCTCGGTGTGTCAGTGTATACCATATTACCTCTCTGGGTGTGTATGAGTATACCGGTATTATCTCTCTGGACATGTATGTGTATACCGGTGTTACCTCTCTAGGCGTGTACGTGTATACCGGTATTACCTCTCTGGGTGTGTATGTGTATGCCGGTATTACCTCTCTGAGCGTGTATGTGTATACCAGTATTACCTCTCTGGCGTGTATCTGTATACCGGTATTACCTCTCTGGGCGTGTATGTGTATACAGGTATTACCTCTCTGGGCGTGTATGTGTATACCAGTATTACCTCTCTGGGCGTGTACGTGTATACCGATATTTCCTCTCTGGGCGTGTATGTGTATACCAGTATTACTTCTCTGGGCGTGTACGTGTATACCGATATTTCCTCTCTGGACATATATGTGTATACCGGTATTACCTCTATGGGCGTGTATGTGTATACCGGTATTACCTCTCTGGGTGTGTATGTGTATACCGGTATTACCTCTCTGGGTGTATATGTGTATACCGGTATTACCTCTCTGGGCGTGTACGTGTATACCGGTATTACCTCTCTGGGTGTATGTGTATACCGGTATTACCTCTCTGGGTGTATGTGTATACCGGTATTACCTCCCTGGGCGTGTACGTGTATACCGATATTTCCTCTCTGGGCGTGTATGTGTATACCGGTATTACCTCTCTGGGTGTGTATGTCTATACCGGTATTACCTCTCTGGGCGTGTATGTGTATACCGGTATTACCTCTCTGGGTGTGTATGTGTATACCAGTATTACCTCTCTGGGCGTGTATGTGTATACAGGTATTAACTCTCTGGGCGTGTATGTGTATACCTATATTTCCTCTCTGGGCGTGTATGTGTATACCGGTATTACCTCTCTGGGCGTGTATGTGTATTCCGGTATTACCTCTCTGGGCGTGTATGTGTATACTGGTTTTACCTCTCTGGGCTTGTATGTGTATACCGATATTTCCTCTCTGGACGTGTATGTGTATACCGGTATTACCTCTCTGGGTGTATGTGTATACCTTTATTACCTCTCTGGACATGTGTATACTGGTATTAACTCTGTGGGCGTGTATGTGTATACCGGTATTACCTCTCTTTGCGTGTATGTGTATACTGGTATTACCTCTCTGGGCTTGTATGTGTATACCGATATTTCCTCTCTGGACGTGTATGTGTATACCGGTATTACCTCTCTGGGTGTATGTGTATACCTTTATTACCTCTCTGGACATGTGTATACTGGTATTAACTCTGTGGGCGTGTATGTGTATACAGGTTTTAACTCTCTTGGCGTGTATGTGTATACCGGTATTACCTCTCTGGACATGTATGTGTATACAGATATTAACTCTCTGGGCATGTACGTGTATACTGGTATTACCTCTCTGGACGTGTATGTGTATACCAGTATTACCTCTCTGGACATGTATAGGTGTACGGTATTACCTATCTAAGCGTATATGTGCATACCGGTATTAACTCTCTGAGCGTGTACGTGTATACCGGTATTACCTCTCTGGGCGTGTATACCAGTACTACCTCTCTGGGCGTGTATGTGAATTCCGGTATTACCTCTCTGGGCGTGTTTGTGTATACCAGTATTACCTCTCTGGACATGTATGTGTATACCGGTGTTACTGCTCTAGGCGTGTACGTGTATACCGGTTTTACCTCTCTGGGCGTCTATGTGTATACCGGTATTACCTCTCTGGGCGTCTATGTGTATACCGGTATTACTACTCTTGGCGTGTCTGTGTATGCACGTATTACCACTCTGGGCGTGTATCTGTATACCGATATTACCTCTTTGGGTGTGTATGTGTATACTGGTATTACCTCTCTGGACATGTGTTTACAGGTATTAACTCTGTGGGCGTGTATGTGTACACCAGTATTACCTCTCTGGACGTGTATATGTACACTGGCGACACACTTTATTCGAGCTTGGCTAGTCCCACGAATTCGGGTATACCCGGGTGTATTGAGGTTTGTGACTGTTTTCTGCCCGAGTGCATTGAGTTATTTTCCAGGCAGGGATTGAAGCATTTTATTCCCGCTGGCTGCAATACTGCACAGTATATATATATATACTGCATTACAATTCATGAATTTATGCCATCTGGTAGACACACGAAGCATTGCAGCCTATTAAATCCTAATCATTATCATTTAACAGATCAGCCGCCCATCAGCCAGGCATGAACCCAGGCTGGGAAGGCAAATGCAACGGGGCTTGTCAGAGGTGAGGAGTGGCGCATTCCAGGTATCTGCCAGGTACATACCGGGTGTTTGCTCGAATAAAGTGTGTCGGTGCAGTATACCAGTATTACCTCTCTGGACATGTATGTGTATACAGGTATTAACTCTCTGGGCGTGTACGTGTATACAGGTATTAACTCTCTGGGCGTGTATGTGTATACCGGTATTTCCTCCCTGGGCTTGTATGTGTATACCGGTATTACTTCTCTGGGGGTGTATGTGTATACCGGTATTACCTCTCTGGGGGTGTATGTGTATACCGGTATTACCTCTCTGGGCGTGTATGTGTATACCGGTATTACCTCTCTGGACGTGTATGTGTATACCGGTATTACCTCTCTGGGCGTGTATGTGTATACCGGTTTTACCTCTCTGGACATGTATGTGTATACCGGTATTACCTCTCTGTGCGTTTATGTGTATACCGGTATTACCTCTCTGGGCGTGTATGTGTATACCAGTATTACCTCTCTGGACATGTATAGGTGTACGGTACAGGCATACCCCGCATTAACGCACGCAATGGGAGCGGAGCACGTATGTAAAGCGAAAATGTACTTAAAGTGAAGCACTGCTTTTTCCCCACTTATCGATGCATGTACTGTACGGCAATCATCATATACGTGCATAACTGATGTAAATAACGCATTTGTAACAGGCTCTATAGTCTCTCCATTTGCGCACAGCTTCGGTACAGGTAGGGAGCTGGTATTGCTGTTCAGAACGTTGTTCAGGACGTGCTGACAGGTGTATGCGCGAGCTGCCGTTTGCCTATTGGGCGATATGTCCTTACTCGTGAGTGTACTTAAAGTGAGTGTCCTTATACCGGGGTATGCCTGTATTACCTCTCTAGGCGTATATGTGTATACCGGTATTACCTCTCTGGGCGTTTCTGTGTATACCTGTATAACTTCTCTGGGCCTGTATGTGTATACCATATTACCTCTCTGGGCGTGTATGTGTATACCGGTATTACCTCTCTGGACGTGTATGTGTATACTGGTACTACCTCTCTGGACATGTATGTGTATACAGGTATTAACTCTCTCGGTGTGTCAGTGTATACCATATTACCTCTCTAGGCGTGTACGTGTATACCGGTATTACCTCTCTGGGTGTGTATGTGTATACCGGTATTACCTCTCTGGGCGTGTACATGTATACCAGTATTACTTCTCTTGGCGTGTCTATGTATGCTGGTATTACCACTCTGGACGTGTATGTGTATACCGGTATTACCTCTCTGGGCGTGTATGTGTATACCGGTATTACCTCTCTAGGCGTGTATGTATATACCGGTATTACCTCTCGGGACATGTATGTGTATACAGGTATTAACTCCCTGGGCGTGTATGTGTATACTGGTACAGTATACTTCTCTGGGCGTGTATGTGTATATCGGTATTACCTCTCTGGGTGTGTATGTGTATACCGGTATTACATCTCTGGACGTGTATGTGTATACCGGTATTACATCTCTGGGCGTGTATGTGCATACTGGTATACCTCTCTGAACATGTATGTGTATAACCGGTATTACCTTTCTGGGCGTGTATGTGTATTTCGGTATTACCTATCTGGGCGTGTATGTGTATATTGTATTATCTCCCTGGGCGTGTGTGTATACAGGTATTACCTCTCTGGGCTTGTATGTGTATACCGGTATTACCTCTCTGGGCGTGTATGTGTATACAGGTATTACCTCTCTGTGCGTTTATGTGTATACCGGAATAACCTCTCTGGGCGTGTATGTGTATAGCGGTATTACCTCTCTGGGTGTGTATGTGTATACCGGTATTACCTCTCTGAGCGTGTATGTGTATACCGGTATTACCTCTCTGGGCATGTATGTGTATACCGGTTTTACCTCTCTGGGCGTGTATGTGTTTACCGGCATTACCTCTCTGGGGGTGTTTGTGTATACCGGTATTACCTCTCTGGGCGTGTACGTGTATACCAGTATTACTTCTCTTGGCGTGTCTGTGTATGCCGGTATTACCTCTCTGGGCGTGTATGTGTATACAGGTATTAACTCTCTGGGCCTGTACGTGTATACAGGTATTAACTCTCTGGGCGTGTAAGTATATACTGGTATTTCCTCTCTGGACATGTATGTGTATACAGGTATTACCTCTCTGGGCGTGTATACCAGTACTACCTCTCTGGGCGTCTATGTGTATACCAGTATTACTTCTCTTGGCGTGTCTGTGTATGCCGGTATTACCACTCTGGATGTGTACACTACCGACACACTTTATTGAAGTGTGGTCGGAACCGCAAGCCGGGAAATCTCCCGGCTTGCTAGTGGCCGCCCCTCGGCGTGCCGCGCGTCATAGACGCGCGGTCACGCGTCATCGGGAGCGTGCGCCCCCTGCACGCGTGTCCAGGGGCTCCCCGAGGGAGCCCTGGTGTCCCGCGATCGCGGGACAGCGGCAGGGGGTTCCGGGGGACCCGGCGGACCCGGCAGCGGTAGGGAGAGCGCCCCGATCGGAGGGCGCTCTTCCGCTGCTTCGGCACGCGCCCGTCACACTCGGGCGCGCGCCAGGCTACTGCTGCGGCACAGAACGGGCAAATGCTCGAATAAACTGTGCCGCAGCAGTATGTGTATACCGGTATTACCGCTCTGGGCGTGTATGTGTATACCGGTATTACCTCTATGGGCCTGTATGTGTATACCGGTATTACCTCTCTGGGCGTGTATGTGTATACCGGTATTACATCTCTGGGCGTGTATGTGTATACTGGTATACTTCTCTGAGCGTGTAAGTGTATATCGGTATTACCTCTCTGGACGTGTATGTGTATACCGGTATTACATCTCCGGGCGTGTATGTGCATACTGGTATACCTCTCTGAACATGTATGTTTTTAACCGGTATTACCTTTATGGGCGTGTATGTGTATTCCGGTATTACCTCTCTGGGCATGTATGTGTATTACGTATTATCTCCCTGGGCGTGTATGTGTATACAGGTATTAACTCTCTGGGCTTGTATGTGTATACCTGTATTACCTCTCTGGACGTGTATGTGTATACCGGTATTACCTCTCTGGGCGTGTATTTCTATACCGGTATTACCTCTCTGGGCGTGTATGTGAATACTGGTATTACCTCTCTTGACATGTATGTGTATACAGGTATTAACTCTCTGGGCCTGTACGTGTATACAGGTATTAACTCTCTGGGCGTGTATGTGCATACCGGTATTACCTCTCTGGACATGTATGTGTATACAGGTATTAACTCTCTGGGCCTGTACGTGTATACAGGTATTAACTCTCTGGGCGTGTATGTGCATACCGGTATTACCTCTCTGGACGTGTATGTGTATACAGGTATTAACTCTCTGGGCCTGTACGTGTATACCGGTATTACCTCTCTGGGCGTGTATGTGTATAGCGGTATTACTTCTCTTGGCGTGTGTGTATGCCGGTATTACCTCTCTGGGCGTGTATGTGTATACCGGTATTACCTCTCTGGGCGTGTATGTGTATACCGGTGTTACCGCTCTGGGCGTGTATGTGTATACCGGCTTTGTACCTGGCATCAACAGTACGTTTCCCTGCCTTTGATCTGGATAAAAGAGACTGCAACGTGGTGTGGACATCACAATATATATGTATATATATATATACATATATATATATATCATTATTATATGATATAGCAGTGTACTATAAGCTAGTACTTTCTTACAACCCTGTATTTACATGTCCGATCCCTCACTACCGGGGTTTTAACATTCACTTTGAAAATAAATAACACACCAGAGTTTGATATATGATAAATACAATTTTATTATTTTTGTGTCTTGTTATAGTCTCCCTGAGAGGTAGTTATTCTGACCAATCTTCCTATTCATCCTACTGTAGTCTACAAACTATTGTGTATATCATACCTATTATAGGTTTTGACATTACATTTTATCAGGTTGAGTGCAATTTTCTGGGATCTATTATGATCTTCTTCGATTAGACATTGTATCTAAGTATCGTTCCTCCCAAATGCACCCGTTTGGCGCAGTTATGCGCACAATATATTTGGTTTGAGCAGTGATTCCCCCCTTTTTGGTTATCTATGACAGAGAGCGAGAAATAGAATGGGGGAGAGACAGCATTAGGAGGAGAGACAGACAGCATGGAGAGGGAGAGACAGACAGAGCATGGGGAGAGGGAGAGACAGACAGAGCATGGGGAGAGAGAGAGACAGAATGCGGAAAGAGAGAGACAGCATGGGGAGAGCGCGAGAGACAGCAAGGGGAGAGAGCGAGAGACAGCATGGGGAGAGCGAGAGACAGCATGGGGAGAGGCAGGCACAGTATGGGCGGGATAGAGACAGACTGGAGAGAAGCAGACAGAATGGAGAGAAGAATTGTAAGAGTACTGGAGGGATGGGGAGGGAGAGAATGGAGGGATGGGAGAGTGAGAAGGATGGGGGGAGAGAATGGAAGGGTTGGGGAGAGAGAGAATAGAGGGATGGGGTTGAGAGAGAGGCTGGAGGGATGACGGGAGAGAGAGAGAAGAGGGATGGTAGGGAGAGTGGCTGGAGGGATGGGGTTAAGAGAGAGGATGGAGGGATGGGGGAGAGAGAATAGATGGATGGGGTTAAGAGAGAGGATGGAGGGATGGGGAGAGAGAATAGAGTAATCGTGTTTAGAGAGAGGATGGAGGGATGGGGGAGAGAGAATGGAGGGATGTTTGGGAGTGAGAGGATGGAGGGATAGAGAATAGAGGGATGGTGGGGAGAGAGTGGCTGGAAGGATGGGGGAGAATAGAGGGATGGGGTTGAGAGAGGTTGGAGGGATGGGGGAGAGAGAATGGAGCGATGTGGGGAGAGAGAATGGAGGGATGGGGGAGAGAGAATTGAGGGATGGGGGAGGGTGAGAGGATGGGGGGAGAGAGGGAATGGAGAAGCGAGAGAATGGAGGGATGGAGAGAGAGAGAGAATTGAGGGATGGGGGAGAGTAAGAGGATGGGGGAGAGAGAGAATGGAGTGATGGAGAGAGAGAGTGGAGGGATGTGGGGAGAGAGAGAATGGAGGGATGAGGAGAGAGAGAATGGAGGGATAGGGGAGAGTGAGAGGATGGGGGGAGAGAGAGAATGGAGGGAATGGGGAAGCGAGAGAGAATGGAGGGATGGAGAGAGAGAGAGAATGGAGCGATGTGGGCAGAGAGAATGGAGGGATGGGGAGAGAGAGAATGGAGGGAATGGGGAAGCGAGAGAGAATGGATGGATGGAGAGAGAGAATGGAGGGATGGGGGAGAGTGAGAGGATGGGGGGAGAGAGGGAATGGGAGAATAAATAACCCCTGCTAACCCTCCCCCACCGCCCCCTGACCGTGTCACCCGTAGTCAGGAGGGGAGAGATGCCAGGTAACCAATATGAGGTAAGAGGGGAGCCTGGCCCCCCGGTCATAGCACCCATATTACAGATGTTATCAAATCCCACAATGTTAAACAAGTATATGCCAATGAAACCATTTAACTGGGAGATACAGGAGCCACAATTCAAGTCATTTAGTAGAAGCTTTTGCTTGAGTTGTGTAACGCGCTGAGCTGGAGATGTACAGAGGAGGGAATAAGCAGGAAGCAGGTCAGCCGGTGAGCTCCGTAATCAGCATTACTTATATCTCCTAAACTTCGTCCCGACCATGTAATGCTGCAGAACAGCCTACACTTCATATACACTGGCGACACACTTTATTCGAGCTCGGCTAGTCCCACGAATTCGGGTATACCCGGGTGTATTGAGGTTTGTGACTGTTTTCTGCCCGAGTGTATTGAGGTATTTTCCAGGCAGGGATTGAAGCATTTTATTCCCGCTGGCTGCAATACTGCACAGTATATATATATATACTGCATTACAATTCATGAATTTATGCCATCTGGTAGACACGCGAAGCATTGCAGCCTATTAAATTCTAATCATTATCATTTAACAGATCAGCCGCCCGTCAGCCAGGCATGAACCCAGGCTGGGAAGGCAAACGCAACGGGGCTTGTCAGAGGTGAGGAGCGGCGCATTCCAGGTATCTGCCAGGTACATACTGGGTATTTGCTCGAATAAAGTGTGTCGGTGCAGTACATGATATACTTAACCCTTTCTTTTCGCTCAACTCCAATCTCAATGATTTGTTAATTGGTTTGTAATTAGAGATATATTTGTAGCAGAATCCCATGTATGTTCTTTTTACCTGTTAGATACCTTTTTGTGTAATGAAATATATTACAGATCAGAGGGCTTCCTGTTGCACTTGTGCTGTTAGCAATAGATAAACCGGATAGAAAAGACACTACACATAGATTTGATTAAATATAGCTTTATTTAATTTAAATAATTTATCTCTTTGCTGGTAGGGGTCTGCAACACATTACAGAGCGATATAGTAACACACTGAGCAATGCATTGCAGGCCCCTCCGGCAGCAAAGGGGTTAAGATCAATGCAGGTAGATCTCACTTCTAATTAATGCACAAAGGGCAGTTTGTCGCTGTGATCCAGAGGAAGGTGAAACATAACCCCTGCTGTGTTGTGGGGGAAACAAATTCCTTCCTGACCCCAGTAAATGGCGATCGGATCATCCCTGGATCACTGTGCAGTGAGATCAGATGGAGCAGCACAGATCAGCGTTGTTATACACAGGGGCACACTCAGTATATAGAGTGGTGATGGGGCGATGGGGCCCCTGTGTATAATCATAGGGTGATGAGGCGCGTGTGCCCCTGTGTATAACTCACATGATCCCCCATCCCTCTGCATATCTATCACAATCAGGGCCGCCGACAGTTGGGGACAGCCAGGAACTCTGTCCCGGGTCTAGGGAGGGCAAGGCAGCAGAGGAAGGCTTGGCGTGCACGCCAGCATTGGTAGCATGTGGGACAGAGTGGAAGAGTTGGTTTGCCCGAGCATTAGATGCCGGCTCCGGGTGGGCACGCCTGTGCAGTAGGCGCCGGCTCTGGCTGGGGGTTCCTGCGCAGTAGGTGCCAGCTCAGGTTGGGTATGCCAGCGCAGTAGACCGTTGCTACGGCTGGGCGCGCCTGCGCAGTAGATGCCAGCTCCAGCTGGGCGTGCCTACATAGAAGACGCTGGCTCTGGCCGGGCGCGCCAGCGCAGTCGGCTCTGGCTTGGGCACCTGCACAGTAGACGCCAGCTCCATCTGGGAGCACCTGCGCAGTAGACGTACCTGTGCAGTAGGCTCCAGCTGGGCAGGCCTGTGCAGTAGACTCCGACTTGGCATGCATGCGATCAGACGCCGGCTCCGGCCAGGTGCGCCTGCGCAGTAGATGCCGACTCTGACTGAGGGAGATGGCACAGTAGGATCCGGCTGGGCGAGCCTGCGCAGTAGACGCTGGCTCGGGCCAGGAGCCCTAGCACAGTCGGCTCTGGATGGGCACGCCTGCACAGTAGACGCCAGCTCCGGCGGGGTGTAACGATGTGCTCACCACAAACTAGACGGAACCGCGAGGCTGAGGTGGGGATTTGAGAAAACACCAACCCACAGCCACGAGGGCGCATCTTGATTGTAGATTGGTCAGGGTAGCCGGGTCGGGGTTGGAGAGGTACGGATCGTTGCGGGTAAGCCGAGGTCGGGGAGCCAGAGGTGCGGAGTCCAAGAGAAAAGCTGGGTCGGTACACAGGAGGTCACTGAAGCAGAGCAGGGAAAGGTAGCGAGAGACTGCAAGAAGGCAAGGCACGAGGGAGTTGAACACAGGTAACTGGAACAATGCTCAGCCGCTGAGGGAATAGAGAACAGGGAATAAATAGGAGGACTCACCAATGGGAAGCAGGAAGGAGGAGACTGCAGCGAAAGATACCAGGTGCAGGAGGCACCTATGCTTTAGAGGAGGAGAGCGTGCGCCCGTGAGTGGGGAAGTGCACGCGACTGCGCGTGTGCAGAGCGTGTCCGTGGCAGGAGTGTAACGCTTGTGCTCCCACGCACAAGCAAAGACAAGGAGGGGGACCCAGTAGCGAGGTTGGGAAGTCGCATGAGACACAAGATAGGAGAACGTTGTCACGCAGCTGGGTAGCGGTGCACTTCATCACATGAGCATGCCGCGCGCGAGAGAAGTGTGGCGCGTCTGGAAGATTGGAGCCATGCTCTGTGGCACAGCTGAACGAGCTGCACGTGCGCGCATGCTCTGTTAGCAAAGCGGAGCCGTGAGCACTCAGGCACCAGCGCAGGGTGTGAGATGCCACTGGTAAGAAGAGAAGGTAGTGCAGAGTCAAGAGCACAAGGTTACAATGGTTGGTTGCTTCCTGGAGGATGTCCAGCCTCCTTAAAGGCATAGTGCTAGTAACTGAAGAGAAGAGCAATACTAAATTCAAAGTAAGGGTTCTTTAGTTAAATGCTTTGGCCAAAGTATTGTATGCCTGCTACCACGTCAAGGTAAACCCTAATCAGCAGGTCCTACACTACCCGCACGATAGACTAACTTAGTAATAGAAAGAGGAAAGTCCCAGTCTTCCATAAAGCCCAAAGGAGGGCAAGTAGAGGTCCAGAGGAGATCCAAGCAGGAACAGCATGCAATGACAGGAACAGGAGGCATCGAGTACTGGAGTAGTACTGTGCATTACCAGGGCAGATAGCAACTGACTGTTATTTAAGGAGCAGCAGCAGCAGCAGCAGCAGCAGCAGCAGCAGCAGCAGCAGCAGCAGCAGCAGCAGCTGTTGGCAATGAGAGTCAGAGTGAGGCTTACTTCCTGCCAGGAGGAAGAGGGCAGGGTTTGCCAGAAAGCAAGATGGCGTCACTTGCCTCAGTATGCTTGAAGTCACTTCCTGTTGGTGAGATAAGGCAGGGGACGGAGAGCAGGCGCGGCCTCTGCGGAAGTAGGGAAGGGTTCAGAACACGAACAAGGATTAGAGAGTCTTGACTCGCACCTGAAGAGTGGCGCACAACGCGACCAGGGCCGGGGCCAAGCTCCGTGGCACACGAAGAACCGCGTGTGCGCTCTGTAAGGAGAGCGGGAATCTGAGATGTGGCAGGTAAGGAGAGAACACGCCCAGGGAGCGTGTTTCCCGATACCTTTCAGTACCCCCCCTCTTCTGGATCGAACTCTGAGCGATCCATACTAGACTGGGGGGAAACAGTCCATAAAAAGTTCTTACCAAGGCGGCAAGCAAAGTAGGGTTTCTGCAGATTCCAAGGAGCGGTCCGCAGAGAGTCCAGGCCACAGTACAGGAACAAGACAATGGCCAGGAACTATGAACAGGAACTACAGTATAGCAAGACTTTAAAAACTGCCAAACCTGGAAACTACGGAAGCAGCACTCCATGGTCTGTAACTCAAGGGCTCCCTCCTGGAGTAGGAGGAAAAACATTTCTGGACTGTTGAAAGGAAAGGGACTCAAGTCTCCCAACGGTAAAGGGGTTCAGGGACGGCAGAGTCCACCTCGGGGGGTCCGTTTGTTTGGGCTGAGCATAATGTACCGCTGGTGCTCCCACGCACAAGCCAAGAAAAGGAGGGGTCCCAGTACCGAGGTTGGGAAGCCACAGGAGACACGAGATAGGAGAAAGTTGTCATGCAGCTGGGGAGCTGTGCACGGGCGCATCCGGAAGAGTGGAGCCAGGCTCCGTGGCACAGCTGAGCTAGCTGCACGTGCGAGCATGCTCTGTTAGCAGAGCGGAGACGCGCGCACTCAGGCACCAGCGCAGGGTGTGGGATGCCACTGGTAAAAAGAGAAGGTAGAGCAGAGTGAAGAGCACAAGGTTGCAATGGTTGGTTGCTTCCTGGAGGACGTCCAGCCTCCTTAAAGGCATAGTGCCAGTAGCTGAAGAGAAAAGCAATACTAAATTCAAAGTAAGGGTTCTTTAGTTAAATGCTTTGGCCAAAGTATTGTAAGCCTGCTACCACGTCAAGGTAAACCCTAATCAGCAGGTCCTACACTACCCGCACGATAAACTAACCTTAGTAATAGAAAGAGGAAAGTCCCAGTCTTCCAGAAAAGCCCAAAGGAGGGCAAGTAGATAAAGTCCTTTTGTCAGGATGGAATGTGTAAGAGGTGTTTTCTACCCTCTACTGATGTCTATTTTTGATTAAATAAAGCTTTTTTCTTTTACTAATTGCGCTTGGATTGTTTATGGAGAGCAGTGACCGCCCAGACTCTGTTTTTCCTTTTCTGCTTTTACCTTCGCCGGGTTCATGGTGAGCCCCTTGTTAGAGATAATATACCCCAGAAAAGTTGTGGACGCTTGATGGAAGAAGCACTTCTCCAGTTTCGCGTACAGATGATTCTTCCGAAGTCGGAGAAGTACCTGTCTGACATGAGAAACATGCTCCTGTTCAGACTTAGAAAAAATCAATATATCGTCCAAATACACGACCACAAACCGGTTGAGAAGATCCCTGAATACCTCGTTCACGAAGTCCTGGAAGACGGCCGGGGCATTACAGAGTTCAAAGGGCATGACGAGATACTTGTAGTGACCATCATGAGTATTGAAGGCCGTCTTCCATTCATCGCCCTGGCAAATCCTTACCAAGTTGTAGGCCCCCTGGAGATCCAATTTAGTAAAGATATTGGCCCCCTGTAGGTGGTCGAAGAGTTCTGGAATCAGCGGCAGAGGATAACGGTTCTTAATGGTAATTTTATTAAGACCCCTATAGTCAATACAGGGTCTTAGCGATCCGCCCTTTTTTCTTTACGAAGAAGAACCCTGCACCGGCTCACGACGAGGATTTATGGATAAAGCCCTTTTGCAAATTTTCGTGAATATAGTCTCTCATGGCTTTCATCTCCGGAAGTGACAGAGGATAGGACGCAACCCTAGGGGGTACCGAGCCGGGCAATAAGTCAATCGGACAGTCAAATGGACGATGTGGCGGCAAGACCTCAGACCTGTCTTTGTCAAAAAATATCACAGAATTCAGCATAGATCTCCGGCAGACTTGTCCCTACCTCCTTGGGAGTAGTGGCTCCACAGATGCTGTTGGAAGAGACTGAACAGTTCCTGAGACAGAACGGGCTCCATTGGACCAGATTTTTGCATGCTGTCACGGTAGTGCTGCCCGCAGACCAGACCCATCCCTGAACAGCGGTGGGACGTTAGTAACACGCACCCGCAGCAGAGGAAGCGTGTCCGGAGTGTGGTAGTTTACGTGGACAGGCCAGGACACTTAGTATGGTATTTGTCACGCTGTGCCCACCCCAAACTAGACGAGACCCTCGGTACTGAGGTGGGAAAAGAGTAAACACCACCGACAGGCACAGGAATCTGATCTGGAGTGTGCGTAGTTGCTCGCGCCGGGTCAGGAGCAGGGAGGATAGAGGAGTAGTGAATACTTGCCGAGTTAAGAGTAATAGAAGTACGGAATGTTGGAGGTACTAGTCGCTGGGGTCGGTGCTGGAGAAGGTAGAATAGTCGAGGTCCAAGAGCCGAGTTCAGGTTGGAGAGTTACGGAGGGTCAAGGGTAGCCAAGGTCGGGGGTTCCAGAGAAGCGGTGGTCCAAAGGCAAGCCAAGGTCGGTACACGGGAGATCAAACAAGACAAGGCAGGATATCTAAGAGACAAGAGAGATAAGCACCAGCACAGGAACAGGAAGCTTATGGTCAGCCAATGTGCCAGTGGTACTGCTGAGCCTAAATAGGTGAGACAGCCCAATAGGCGCAAGAGGCGGAACTGGGTCGTGTTCGTGCGGAGCCTGTGATAGGCTATGGTAAGGATGCCAGGTGAGAGTGCTGTCAATGGCCTCCAGTCCCACCGGGAACTTTTTGTGAACGAGCGAAATCTAGTTTCTCTCGGCAAAGCTTTGGTCGACAAAATTACCTCTAGAGCCGGAATCTATGGAGGCCACTGTGGACACGAGAAAACCCTCCCCACAGAGGGTAACCAGGAGCAGAATCCTTGTGAGAGGCCTTATAGCGATAGGGGATAAGGAGAACGTCCCCAACGTAACCCCCCTGGACTGCCCTGGGGTTTTAGAACCCTCCGCCTTCTGTGGGCAATGAAGAGCCTGGTGCCACGGGCTGGCGCAGTACAGACACAGGCCAGTGTCTCGTTAGTCGACAGCTTAAAGCCTCCCAAGTGCATGGGTATGTGGCTCTGGGGGTGAAGAGGTTCTGGTGGATGCTCCTGCGAAGGCGAGACTCCTGGGGCGAACAGTAGACATTGGGCTCTCTCGGACACCCTCTCTTGCAGCCGTTGGTTGATGCGAATGCAGATCGCGATCAATTCCTCGAGATCAGTCGGACGCTCCTGCGTGGTGAGTTTGTCCTTCAATGACTCAGAGAGGCCATGCCAGAAGGCGCCCGCCAGGGACTCATCATTCTATCCTGTCTCTGCAGCCACGGTCCGAAACTCGAGGGCATACTTGGCGACCAACTGGGTTCCCTGGGCGATATGGAAAAGGGAAGATGCTTCCATCACCTTGCGTCTGGGCGTGTCGAACACTCTGCGGAACTCCCGAGTGAAGAGTCCGATGTCTTGAGTGAGGTCCGGTCTCACATGTTCCCAGATGGGGGAGGCCCAGGCCAGGGCGTCGTCGGTGAGCAACGGAGTGAAATACGCCACTTGGGATTTGGGAAATGGGAAACGAGAAGGCGTAACCTCGAACTGAATAAAACACTGGTTGAGGAACCCTCGGCAACCGTGCTGGTCCCCTGCATAACGGCGGGGCGTAGGAAGTCGAGGTACAGCCGGCAATGACAGCGGGTCTGCTATGAGTCCAGTCGTGGTAGGAACCAGGGAAGGGACCGCTGTGGTTGGAGCGGGTGCTTGTTCTGTAAGAAGGCGGAGGCTCTCCTGTAACATGAGCATGCGCCGGTCGTTGTGCTCGAGGTATTGTTCAAGTTTGGAAAATATGTTGGCTTGCGTGCTCAAGACTCGCCCCACCTGTGCTCACCACAAATTAGACGGAACCGTGAGGCCGAGGTGGGGATTTGAGAAAACACCAATCCGAAGCCGCAAGGGCGCCTCTTGATTGCAGATTGGTCAGGGTAGCCGAGTCGGGGTTGGAGAAGTTACGGATCGCTGCGGGTACTTAGCCAAGGTCGTTGTTGGAGAGGTACTGTGACGCTCGTGCTGCCCCCAAACCTGACAGGACCCCGGTACTGAGGTGGAATGGAAGGATACCACGCACCCACAGCAGCGGTGGCGTGCCCGGAGTGTGGTATAGCGCGAAGCTGGACCGGGGGCAAGAAAGAGGGTTAGTCAGGTACTTGCTGAATCCAGAGTAGAAGAAGGTAGAGTGGTTGTGTCCGTAAGCCAAAGGTCTGGGAGTAGAGACAGCTGCGTAATCGAATGTCTATTTGCCTGGTCCGAGGATTAGAGAAGACAGCGTAGTCGAATGTCCAATTGCCAAGTCTGAGGGGTAGAGAAGACAGCGTAGTCGAATTTCCATTTGCCAAGTATGAGGGGTAGAGAAGACAGCGTAGTCGAATGTCCAATTGCCAAGTCTGAGGGGTAGAGAAGACAGCGTAGTCGAATGTCCGTTTGCCAAGTATGAGGGGTAGAGAAGACAGCGTAGTCGAATGTCCGTTTGCCAAGGTCAAGATCCAGAGGAGGTTTGCAGACAATCCAAGGTCAGGAACTCAGGGGCTGAAAAAACAAGAGCTATCCCCCAAGTGCCGTGCACAAGCTGCACGGGTCCTCGCGCGCCCTGTAAGGCAGATGGGCTGGCGCGCGCGACCCGGAAGAAGAGGAGAGGCAGTGTGGAAGATGCCCACGCCAGTGGGGAAATGATGGGGATCCAGGGCAGCCACGGTGCCTGTTGTGGCAGCAGGTAAAGGAGCGCCGTGGCGGGTCGATCGTGACCCATGGACCCTTACAGTACCCCCCCCCCCCCCCCTCGAGGATCGAACTCCGGACGATCTTCCCAAGATTTGTGGGGGAACTTTTGGTGAAAGCGTCTTAGTAAAGACGGAGTGTGGAGTTCAGGCTGTGAGACCCAAGATCGTTCCTCAGGGCCATACCCCTTCCAGTGGACCAAGAACTGGACTTTGCCTCTAGAGATATGAGAGTCAATGATGGACCGGACTTCAAATTCTTGTTGTCCTTGTATAGTAACAGGAGGAGGTCTATGTGAGGAGTGGGAGGACTGAGCACTTTGGATGAACGGTCTCAAGAGGAAAACATGGAAGACGGGCGAGATCTTCATGGAGGGAGGAAGGAGAAGACGATATGCCACAGGGTTAAACTGTTGAAGGATAGAAAAGGGACCCAGGGACCTAGGAGATAACTTCAGAGTAGGCGTCTTCAATCTGATATTTTTTGAAGAGAGCCAAACCTTATCTCCAGGTTTTACTTATGTGCCTCCTGACGAAGACGATCTGCCTGTCTCTTCTGCCTCTGGGCCGAATCCCATAATACCCCTTGAATCCTCTTCCATGATCCCTGAAGAGTGGCAATCATAGAATCAGCAGCAGGAACTCCTGAAGTGGGTGTGGGAATAGGGAGCTGATTAGGATGATATCCATAATTTATAAAGAACAGCGACTCCTGTGTGGATTAATTCCTGAGGGAGTTGATGGCGAATGCTGCCCATGGGACTAATTGTGCCCAATTATCCTTAGTCAGAAGAAAAACATCGTAAATATTGTTCCAGGGATTGATTCATGTGCTTGGTTTGGCCATTGGTTTGAGGGTGATACCCAGACGAAAAAAGAAGGGAAATACCTAGACTCTGAGAAAAAGCGTGCCAACATTTCGAGACAAATTGAGTACCACGATCAGAAACAATAGAAAGTGGAATACCATGGATACGAAAAATCTCTTTCAAAAAAATATCAGCCAGTGTGGCAGATTATGGTAACCCCTTGAGGGGAATAAAATGGACCTGCTTGGAAAACCTGTCAATAAGCTACCTACCATACTTCTGACAAAGAAAGGAGTGAACACGGCAGTCCGCCACCTAAAGCACTTCTAGTCTTTGAAACCCTTAAAAGGACATTCTCCACCGCCCCTATCCTACGCCACCCAGATCTCAGACTTCCCTTTACCCTAGAGGCTGACGCTTCGGATATCGGTGCTGGCGCCATCCTTTATCAAAGGCAATCCCCACAGGATAAGCTCCATCCCTGTGGGTTTTTCTCCAAAAAAAATTCTCCAGCACAACAAAATTATGATGTCGGCAATAGAGAACTGGCCTTTAAACTCACCCTACAGGAATGGAGACATCTCTTGGTAGGTACTGAAAACCCCATTTCAATCCTTATCGACCATAAAAACCTGTTGTATATAGAGAACGCACGCCGTCTAGGCTCCGGTGGTCTCTTTTCTTTTCTAGGTTCAATTATTTAATCTTTTTCATCCCCTGATCGAAGAATCAAAAAGTGGATGCGCTCTCACGGCAATTCATGGTCGAAGACAAATCCCAGGAGGTTCCAGAGACGATTCTACCCTCCAAATACGTCATTTCGGCCAACTCTTTCAATGTCTTGAATAAGGTTCTGGCAGCACAGGCTAATCTTTCCAGAGATCTCAAGGTGTCGGAGGGTCGTTTGTATGCTGCTCCACTCTTCCAAAGGAAGATACTAGAGTGGGGTCATTCATCCAAGTCCGCCGGTCATCCTGGTATCAAGAAGACTTCCGACCTCATCAGCGAACCTTTTGGTGGCCCAGGATGCTGAGAGATACGGAAGAGTTTGTCAAATCCTGCCCAACTTGTGCCCAGGTCAAGACGACTCGCAGAAAACCGACAGGTCTTTTACAGCCATTACCCATTCCGGAACGCCCATGGAGCCACCTTTCAATGGATTTTATTGGAGAACTTTCCACTTCTAGAGGGATGAACAATATCCTGGTGGTCGTGGATAGGTTTTCCCAGCAGGCCCATTTTATTCCCTCAAAGGGTTACCCAATTCTGCCACCTTGGCAGACGTCTTCGTCAAAGAGATTTTTCGCCTCCACGGGGTCCCACTGAACATTGTTTCCGACCGCGGCTCACAGTTTATCTCTAAGTTCTTCACTTTTCTTCAGGGTCCACACTCAAACAAAAGGGCAGACCGAGAGAACAAACAAAACACTGACGCAATACCTGCGCTGCTTTGTCTCCAATAGTCAGGATAATTGAGTGGACATCCTCCCTTGGGCAGAGTTTGCACACAACTCTTTAAAGAACATTTCCACACAGGAATCTCTGTTTTTTGTAAATTACGGCTTCCATCCAGTATGACTTCCGATTTCTTCAATCCCATCCGGGATCCCGGCAACAAACGACCATATTAAAATCCTACCGGAATCTTGCAGGAAGATCCAAAAGGTACTGGCAGAGGCGATTCGCAGACAAAAGGCACAAGTGGACCGTCACTGCTGAGAGGTGCCTGATTATAAGACAGGAGAATCTGAAAAAAACGGTTTATAAGGAACTCCTGGTGGAGGCCTCTCCTATCGGCCTCTCCTGCGCCATATCCATCGCCACAGGGCTCCAAGAACGTTCCTCCCTCTCTGTCTTGGCCCCTCAGATGCATTCACATGGGCTCTTCTGCAAAGCCTGGGGAAGCAGCACTTGAGTCCAGATCTCACGGTCTCTTCCTCTGCGTCTTCCTCTTCCTCGGCTTCTTCCTCTTCCTCGGCTTCTTCCTCTTCCTCGGCTCCCTCCTCCTCCTCTTCTTGCTCCTCTTCCACCGCTTCTTCCTCCTCGGCTTTCTCTTCAGCTTCTTCCTCCTCTTCCCCCTCCTCGTCCTCCTCCTCCACCGCTTCTTGCTCCTCTTCCTCCACTTCTTCCTCCTCTTCTGCCACTTTGTCATTCTCGCACTCCTCTTCATCCTCACGCACCATAGATGGTATATAGTGCACTATGGAGCTGGAGCCGGAGCTGCCGCAGTCCCACGCTGATAGGCTGAACGGCTCCAAAGCCTTGTGATCCCCGACCTGCAGGAGACATAACGTGTGTGTGACCAGGACAGTGATGCTCTGTATCACAAGAGCTCCTCTGCCACTAATACCCCCTCCGCCTCCCCAGAACCCTGTTATACCCCACTCCCAAGGCCCACAACCCTATTATCCTCCCAAGACCAATACCCCATTATACCCACCTCCCCAGACCCAGTACCCTGTTATACCCCCCTCCCCAGGCCCAGTTCCCCGTTATACCCCCTGTAGCGAGAATGGGGTTAATCAGGCCATTAATAAAGGTATTATGCCCGGCTGATTAACCCCAACTCGGGGTTAAAAGTATCTGCATTGCCCTGATGTATTTGCTCCTGTCCCAGCCTTCTTACCCCCAGTTTGCAGCCTATTTCCTGCCTGTCATAATAGAATTACATACAAAGTGTGCTATAAGGTTTTCAGGCACAAGATGGCGTTGTGAGCGCCGAAGCTGGCGCTGATTGAAGAAGTGTGGCTGTATACGGGTGGTCTGTTTGAAGCATAGGTATCCTTTTTCAAACACACAAGTTCAATTGAATAAGTGGCTTGCGGTTAGATTTGAAGTGGTTTTTCGACAGAATGCATCCGTACCTTGTTAGCTCACATAACATGAAAGGAGGAAAGTCTATTGCCGTGGGAATTCGGTCAATTGACTTGAGAACTAGGTGAACTTGGTATCTCACAAGAAAGCCTTTCAATTAAGTGGGCTAACTCTCGAACGGAGACTGCTTCCCCTTTATACCCCTATCCCCAGGCCCAGTACCCCCTTATACCCTCTGCCCCAGTACCCGTGATAACCCCCTCCCCAGGCCCAGTACCCTGTAATACCCCCAGGTCCAGTACTCAGTTATACCCAACTCCCCAGACCCCTACCCTGAAGAAGTAGCACAACGTTATATATGTGCTGTAGAGACTGATTCGCATTGACCACACACATACAGTAATGTGTCTGCCACAGCCGAGGATTTTTACATCAGCCCAACATATGGTGACCGAATACTGATGACAACAAGGAGGTGCTTCCCCCACGAGACTCCCAACCGATTTGGATGTCCTGTGTAAGCTGCCATTACCTTGAGAGGCCCAGACGCTATCTGGAGATCGTAGAGGAATACTTACCAGAGGGACCCTCATCCATCACCCATTCTGATGCCAGCTGTGTGGTAACTTCGTGTATTGTACACGTAAATGCGATTGATCTATAATTTTTATGTACGCAGAATACTTACCCTCTTTTTTTACCCTAAAATGTTTTGATATACTTCACTATTTGCGTTTTGCGCTGTTTTTTGTCTTTTTTACACCATACACTGACCCGGTACCCCGTGATACACCCCTCTCCTTGTTCAGTACCCCGTTATACTCAGTCCCAGTATCCAGTTATACCTCCTCTTTGTCAGCCTCCTCCTCATCTTCTTTATCCTCCCACACTATTGATGGCATATAGTGCCCTAAGGAGCTGGAACTGGAGCTCTCAGGGTACCACGCTGACAGGCCAAACGGCTCCACCTCCGTGTGCTCCCCGACCTGCAGGAGACATAACGTCTGTGTAACCAGGACAGTGATACTCTGTATCGCAAGAGCTCGTTGCCATTTATTCCCCACTCCTCAGGCCCAGTACCCATTATACCCCCCTCCCCAGGCCCAGTACCCCTTTATACCCCCAGGCCCAAAAACCTGTTATACCCCCAAGCCCTGGCCCAATACCCCGTTATACCCCCAGGCCAAGTTCCCCATTATACCACCCAGACCCAGTAGCCCGTTATCCCCCCCTCCCCAGGCCCAGTACCCCATGCTACCACCCTCCCCAGGCCCAGTACCCCGTTATAAATGAGGCCCAGTACCCCGTTATATCCCCCTTCCCCAGGCCCAGTACCCCGTTATACCCACCTCCCCAGGCCCAGTACCATTTAAACCCACCTCCCCAGGCCCAGCACACCTTTATACCCCCTCCCAGGACCAGTACCCTGTTATACCCCCTCCCCAGGCACAGTACCCAGTTATACTCCTTTCCCCAAATCCAGTACCCCATTATACCCCCCTCCCCAGGCCCAGTACTCCATTATACCCCCTCCCCATGCCAAGTACCCCGTTATACCGTAACGTACTATTCCATAAATAGTGTCCTGTACAACAGCTAAAAGTACTGTATGTGCAGCTGATTCACAGCTCAGTGATTCCCATTCACCTGTAAAGTGCTACTTCCACCTTCCTGTCGAGGGGTATTCTCCGCCCATGCCTGTGATACAGAGGATAGTAATGTGAGCACATGTATTCCTCACTCATAAGCATGTCCTTGCACTGTATGGGAGGTTTGACAGTTAAACCAATTGTCCACAGCTTTCAAACAGCAACAATCTTCAACGCAAAGTTGCTTCGCAATGTTAGCAACTTTTCGGAGTAATAGACCCCTTCAAGGCCCGTTTCCATGTCACACTAATGGACAGTGGTACTTCCCTTTAATTAATCCTATCTAAGGAACCTGAATGGTCCATTTGACTCTCCCTTGCAGTCACATATAGGGGCCTATGCTAGTAGCCTTCATAAAGCAACTTGCTGGTTCTATTACGCTTAGGCAGAACCGCGTTCATTTGAGGTCCGGGACCCCCTGCTTCCTGAGATACAGGCCCCGTTATAGGGTGCATGTATCTCCTATGCATTTAAATGTCTCGTGTCACATGACCGGATTACATGATCGTGTCACATAACGGGGCCTGTATCTCAGGCAGCATGTCAACGCGGACCTCAAGTCAACGCGGTTCTGCTACGGAGACCTGCTCATGCACACTAGTATTAAATTTTTTATTAAAACAGCTTCATTTCCTTAGTGGCTGGTTGCAAAGGAAATGAAGGGATTCAACCTCAATAGCCTGTTTATTTGGGGCAGAGGGGGTGGATGAAGGGGGTAGTAGTCCCAGGGAGGGTAAATAGGCCTACCTGGAAGGTTGCGGGAGGAGTTAACCTGCGGAACCGCTATGGTAATGAAGGGGTTAACCAGTGCTGCTAGCACCCGCTAGGCCTAAACATCCATCCTTTGGGGAACTACCCCCTTCATCTAATCCCTCTACCCACAATAAAGAAAAACACACAACAACCCTACTACCCACCTCCTCTACCCCCAACAACCCCCCCCCCCCACAGCCCCCAACACATACAGCACAGTAATGGGCAAAATTACTATTATCGAGATATGGATAATAGTGCATTTGCCCATTCTAAATCCAAAAATTAGCGTCATGACGTCACGTAGCATCCGGTTGCCATGGCAACACGGTGTTATTTGATGCCGCACAGCCATGTTCACTGCAATTGGAGGGGGAATTACAGAAGAATAACGGACAATGCCGGAGTTGCCGCCACCACACCACACCGCCACCCGCGATTGACAACCCGTACCCCGGAGGTAAGGGCCCAAAACCCGGAGTCTCCGGGTCAAACCCGGAGACATGGCAACCCTGGCTATTATCCATATCTGGATAATAGTTATTTTGCCCATTACTGTCTGTATGTGTTGGGGGGGGTTGTTGGGGGTAGAGGAGGTGGGTAGCAGGGTTGTTCTGTTTATTTTTCTTAATTGTGGGTAGAGGGATTGGGTGAAGGGGGTAGTAGCCCCAAGGATGGATGTTTAGGTCTACCGGGTGGTATCAGGAGGGGTTAACCCCTTCATTACTTTAGCGATATTAACCGCTAAGGTAATGAAGGGGCTGACTCCACCTACAACCTCCCGCAAGGCCTAAACACCCACCAAGGGCCAAACACCACCTTCACCCACCCCCGCTACCCACAATAAACCTGGCACTGGTAGTTAACCCCTTCATTGTCTTAGCGGTTAGCCGCTAAGGTAATGAAGTTGCCTGTACAGTAAATGCATTTTTCATTAATCTGATTCATGCCGGGGGCCTCCTACGGAGCTGATATTACTGTGTATTAGCTCCCGAGACCCCCGGCATCAATCCGATGAGGAAAAATTCTCCCTCTCTCACCGCCGCCTCAGACACTTCTTGGCAGCTTCACGACAACTTTTTTTGGCGAGAAGATTTTGGGAGTAAATCGCCATTCTAGAGCCTCGATGTGCCTCGGGCTACTAGAATTGCACCAGTTTGAAAACTGGCGATAAGTGGCTTATCGCCGCTCACTTGTTGATTTGTTTTTGACGGCTGAAAAAATTGGCGATTCAACCCACTTATCAACACTTACTGAATTGCTGTAGGCATTTTTGGCCGATAACAGCTAAAAAGCCTCGATAAGTGGGTTATGAAGGCTACTAGCATAGGCCCCATAATCTCCTATAGTCAGTAGCAGCACACCTCCCGGAGGTCACATGGGAACAGGCCTTGAAGGAGTCTATTACTCCGAAGCATTGCCCCCCTATTATAATCACTGATTGCTGTTTGTGTTTCCATAGTTGTATAGTGTTTTCTCCCTGTGTTAGTCCTGCACTCCTCATTATGTTTCTGTACCATTTATTGGTGATTTGCTGTATAATACATCTTTTCTTTGCATCTTTCTCTTCATGTTCTGGCATTTAGGTGGTGGATGTGCACTGCATTTCTGTTGGTATATCTTATGGCTTTCAGCTAACTTATAGCAGGGGTGTGCAAACTGGGGGGCGCTAGGTTTTCCTTATGGGCGGTTGCAGAGGCCTCACGCTCTCCCCCAAGGCATTTAAATGAAATGCCGGGGATCGCGTGAGGCCAAAGTAACTCACTTACCGGGATGCAGATGCATGGTGTGACAAGTTGCTATGCAACGTCACGTCACATGACCCGTCACCATGGCAACACGGCAACACGGCGTCACATACCGCTGCGGGGTCTCACGGGATGTCACATGACCTGGCAGCGTCATTTGACACTAGAAAACGAGATAGGGGGACCTAGCAGGGGGGGCAGCTACAATAGTTTTCACACCCCTTCTTTATAGTATACTGCAATTTATTTTAGTGTTCCTTTACCCCGCCTCATCAGTATGCTCCTGTATGCTCTGGGTAATCACACTTGCAGCAGTTAGGCTCATTATAGCTTGTTCTTCTGTGTATAACTTACACTTATAACTATGCTGTGAGTGGTGTACTATAGATTGTGTACTGATAGCTATCGGTGTGCATTTTGGGCACTTGATGATGCATTAAGGTTGTTAGTACAGATTGTATACTGGGTGTGCTGTACTTTGCACCTGTTATCATTGTACAGCTTTATTCTAGATGTGTTGTTTATTAAACTCTTTTCATTTAGAATAATAGTATTTCTTTATTTTGGGGGTCTTAGTTACCCCAGTGAGATTGTTACTGTTTGAGTGCTGTGGACAATTAGTTTAATTCTATATATTGCTGGAGGAATTAGGGATTCCTCATGTACACTGGCACCGATTCACCTCTTTAAGATTCTTTGTTACTTGCCAAGAGGGTAGGGCTGTTTGTTTTTGTATATATATGTTAGGTTTGAGGGTGTTCATCTAAAAATCCGTGGGCCTACACAGATAAACCATTATGATGGAAACATACTCACTACAAACTGTAGCGTTATATGTGCTATACAGAAGGGGTACGTGTGTAGTGAGAATGAGGGAGCATGTGTCTTTATATAATCCTTAGTGTGTGTATCTGAGGGAGTGTGTGCTACTGTCTAATAGTTACTGTTTTTGTAAAGCATAACGAGAAGTGTGATTGTGTGTTTATATATATTTCTTGTGGTGTCTTTGTGCTTCTACAAGAGTTTCAATCTGTGGCATTTTAGTGTGATTGTGTGTGAATATAACTGATTGTGCGTTTGTATTTTTGGAGCAGGAACCTGTTAATTCTGTCTGTGTGTGTGTAAGTGGGAGAGAGTGTGCGTGTGTAAGTGGGAGAGTGTGTGCGTGTGCGTGTGCGTGTGTGTGTGTATGTATACAGGACCGAAACTCAGTGCTGATATTGTCTCTCTTGCTGTGCCAATATATTCTCTGTGTGTGTGTATGCTTTTCAACTGGGGTTCTGCGGCCGCCAGGGGGGGAGAGCTTGGACTCTCCCATGCTGTCCCAGACCCAGCGACACCCCCACATAGCAGTGACCCGGAGCTCAGGGGCAGCAGCCGCCCGGTCACTGCTATACTTCCTCTTCCTGCCTGCTCCAGTCGGTGCCACTCAATAGAGGGAGAGAGAGGATTGGGAGCGTGCTCTCTCGCAGGGGTCTGTCTGTGTGTAAGTGTGAGAGTGTGTGTGTGTGTGTGTGTGTGCGTGTGTGTATGTGTAAGTGGGCGAGTGTGGGTGCACGCGCGCAAGGAGGAGAGTGTGAGCGGGATAAGGAGTGTAAGGGGAGAGTGTGTGGGGGAGAAGGAGCATAAGGGGGAGAGTGTGAGGGGGAGAAGGAGCGTAAGGGGAAAAGGAGCGTAAGGGGGAGAAGGAGCGTAAGGGGGAGAAGGAGCGTAAGGGAGAGAGTGTGAGGGGGATAAGGAGTGTAAGGGGGAGAATGTATGGGGGAGAGGCAGCTTAAGGAGGAAGAGGGGGAGAGTATGAGGGGGAGAAGGTGCGTGAGAAGGAGCGAGAGGGGGAGAAGGAGCGCAAGGGGGAGAAGGAGCGTAAGGGTGAGAAGGAGCGTAAGGGGGAGAGTGTGAGAGGGATAAGGAACGTAAGGGGGAGAGTGTGTGGGGGAAAGGGAGCGTAAGGAGGGAGAGGGCGAGAGTGTGAGAAGGAGCATGAGGGGGAGAAGGAGAGTAAGGGGGAGAAGTAGCGTAAGGGGGAGAGTGTGTGAGGGAGAGGGAGTGTAACGAGGGAGAGTGTGAGGGGAAGAGGGAGCGTAAGGAGTGAAGTGAGGGGGGAGAGAGACGCGGCAAAAGACAGGGGGCGAGGGTTGGGGTTTCCCAGTATTTCAAATTCACTTGTGAGCACATTCACATATCTTAGACAGGTCTGCAACCCCTGCCTTTCAACCATTATCACCTAGCATACAGTGCTTCCACCGCAGCAAGGGATTCTGGGAAATAACATGCAAATGAGCATATATATATAGAAAAGAGAAGACAGTTGGCAGACTACTGACCAGGCAAAAACAGATGCTTATCCCATATGAATAGAACAAAAAGTATATTTACTAGATTGAGGTCCAGAAAAAAAAGAGACAGCACACTGCATTTAGTCTTCAGACAAAAAACTGTATTGAATCACAGGGCACGGCAACCAACGTTTCGGTCACCCAGAGGGACCACCCTGATGAAGGTCCCTGTGATTCAATACAGTTTTTTGTCTGAAGGCTACATTCAGTGTGCTGTCTCTTTTTTTGCTGGACCCCAATCTGGTATATATATATATATATATATATATATAATATAAAAGATAAAGAAAAAGTGCCCAATCCTTGTATAAAATCAGATATAAAAGTTTTAATATTCCATGGACAGACAAATGCACACTCACACTTTGTCAATAAAATAAAGGCATGTTATGGGACCACACATAGAAAAAACAACAAAACAGGTAGCGCTAACCGATATGTAATTATTAAAATATGTTGATATATAACACCTTATGTATGGAGCAATATTCAAATGTAAGGGGCTGCCTAGTGATACAACAAACTGACCCCCTGGTCAGAACAAGTACATGGAAAGGGAATATGTATCTGAAGGCGCCTGTAAGAACAATGATATATAAAAAGACGCCTGTACTAACATATATATAATATTAAAACTGGTTTAGTTACACACAGTGTGTCGAAACATTTTCTTCAAGTGCACAGTCAGGATCCTAAAGGTTTAAAATGTATCGCAATAGAAAGTATTACTCCACATTGGAGAAGAGGAAATGCTGTGAGCCTCTTGGGGAGGAGAGAATCCTTTTGGATTTACGAATTACGTACCCTATCCCCACTAGGCCTAAACGTGGAATTCGATTTGAAGGCTTTCCTGGTTGGATAGTCCTGCACTGCATCAATACATCCCACTTACATGGTATCCATTTTTTGCAATTTGTCCACATTTTTTAAGAACCCATTGCTATTGAATATTTGTCAGACAATATTCTATACATACATAATACCAAGCCTATGATAGTGTATGCATTTTCTGTATTTTCTCTTTTAACCATTTATTGTATGTACAACACCAAGTACTCTCACTTTCATTATAGAGAAAACTCACTAATGTCACTTTATTTTCACATCCAGTTTTTTAGTGTTTTTATTTCTTAGTTCATATATTATTCACACATATAGTGTTTATATGCACTGTTTATTTATTTATTTATAGTTAACACACATATTTGCAGTTTGCTTATTACTTTAAGTGGTCACATCATATTAATCCACACACTTAAGTCACCACACTTTATGTCATATCCACATTATTATTATGTTGTTTTGTATTAGGTAGTTATGTATTAGTTATTTGTATGTCTTGTTTGTGATTCAGCTGAGTCCACAGACCGCAGCAGCACAATTAAATATTGACATGAACTATCTCATTGCGCATGTGTCTGAGCACACAATATTGACTAAGAACTACCTCATTTGCCCGTATGCGCATGTGCACAAGTCTGCAGGTGAAAATAATTCAATTAATTACGGACGCTCTATTTAAGGGACCTTCATGGACTTTTATAATCATATACCCCTGAGGAAGAAAGCGGATAGCTTTCGAAACGCGTAGGGTGGCGGATTTAACACTTCTGCATCTCTGTGTTTGGTGATTTCCCTCCACGACATAGACGAATCAGTGTTTGTTGCTATTGAGATAGTTGGTCGCTTGTGAAAGTGTGCAGAATCTGCTGCTGCTGACCTGGACTAGCTGTACGTCCCCTCCAGTGTGCTGCGTGAGATCATCTGCCCACACGCTGGCTGGCGTGCACACATCCACGGAGACGCCCAGGAGCAGGGAGCAGCTAACATCACCGAGAGGGGATACTCTCTAATATATCCACTACCTGCTTCCATCTTCCATCTGGTGAGTGGGCATTGCATCTGAATCCACCGGTGCTGCAGTGTGTCAAAATAATCTTTTATTGTCCATATTATTTTATATGTCTATATGCTATATGAATTGTGTTATTAAATGTTTTTATCCTATTTTTTCACCTATCTGTCCTCTCAGCTGATCTATGTTGTCTTAAGTGTTGTTTGTCTTCTCACCCAACAGTATTATGCTATGTGTTGTGCTTTCTCTTTTTTAAGCACACCCTGAGGAGCCATTTCCTGATTGTCCCAACAGGCTTGGTTTTTATATCCTTTTTATATATCATTGTTCTTACAGGCGCCATCAGATACATATTCCCTTTCCATGTTATGGGACCAGCCCATGCACCAGATGGACGTGAGACTTCACAGCCGTCCTCCGTTTGAATGCGGTTGAAATCACTGCAAATGGATGTTGCTGCTGCTGTAGTCACCGAAAATATCTTTTTCCTTCAAACCGGAACGCCTCTGGTCAGTACAGCCGCCATTAACCTCTCACCAATCAGGGACCAGGGAAATCCTTCACTGACGTCCTCACTCTGGTGTCTGGACTGCTCGACCACCGTAGTTCCTATGCTACGTGACCCTACGCGTTTCATCCGTCTCAGCGGATTTCATCAGGGGATGAACTCCAATTGAATTGAATCACCATAAAGAACATTGGTGTCAGGGAACAGAAATTAGCCAAGTCTTCTTCGGGGATAAAGAACAACCAACTACAGACTTCTGTATACCGGAAACCTACAGACAGAGCCAGCTATTTGAGGGACAACAGCTTCCACCCGACACACACCAAACATGCAACCATCTACAGTCAAGCCATACGCTGCAACCGGATATGCTCCGACACAGCAGACAGAGACCAGCGGATTAAAGACTTGAGATCAGATTTTATAAACCGTGGATATAACCACAGAATTGTAGCCCAGCAAATTCACAAAGCCACCAGAATACCAAGAAGTGATCTCCTTGAATACAAACAGAAGGAGACAACCGACAGGGTACTTTTGGTGGTCACATATAACCCACACCTAGGAGCCCTACGCAAGATCGCCAGGGAACTACAACCCATCCTCCAGGAAGATACAAGACTGCAACAGGTCTTCCCTGAAGCACCCTTATTATCATACAGACAACCTCATAATCTCAAGAATATTATGGTGAGGAGTAAAGTATTCAGCAGTACAACTGAATGCGGGACGAAACCATGCCAGGACCTAAGATGCAAAACCTGCGCAATGCTCTACACAGCAGACACAATACAAATACCACAGCTGCTACTACATAGGTGAGACGGGGCAGGGGCTAAACAAGAGAATGAACCTGCATCGCCACAGCATCACACGCAGAACAAGAGACAGTCCTGTCGGTGAACATTTCTCTGACTCTGGCCATAAGATGAACGATCTGAGGGTTGCCATACTCAAAGGTAATCTTAAAACACCGAAAGAGAGACGGTTGCATGAATACAAATGTATGCAACTGTTCGGGACACTTAACGATGGCCTAAACAGAGATCGAAATTTTATGAGTCATTACTGACACAAGTGAACTCTCTTCCCATGAGTGCTAAAGACCATGTCTGTACATACTGTGCTATATGCATGCACACACAGCTGTCTCTTACACATACTAATACTCCTTGTTTTTCCATCCCTATACACCAATAGAGACCACATAGTATCCACACACATTTTTAGTTATGCTACTATGTCTCACATTTCCACACCTACCCACACCATTTATATTAACTCCCACTCCACACACCCCTTTTGTAAAGCACTGTATACACTGTGGGCTCTCCATTCATTTATATTCACACAGATACACACACACACACACACTCTTACATCACTTACTTTCAGGAACCATTTAACACCTCTAGCCATAAATGTCATCCACACCGGGGGAAGGACAAGCACAGATAACATTCCAAGAGACACTGTTTTTAAGTATACCATTCGCTTGCTTCATTCATTGTAATATCGCTGGAAGAAGAGATAGTGTATCTCGAAAGCTCGCACAAATAAAAGCATTTTGTTAGCCACAGAACGGTATCATCTATTTATTTTTTGATTATTGAAGCTTGGCTAACACGGTACTGATACCTCTATATATATATATATATATATATATATATATATATATATATATATATATATATATATATATATATATATATATAAAACCATCCAGCAGGGCAGCGGAACAGCAAAGAGAGGTAAGTGTACAAAGAATTGTATTGTAACAGACACAAAAATCCAATTTTTCGATCCCACAGAGGATTTTCTTCCTGGGATGCGCCTGTCCCTGCTGTTCCACTGTCCTGCTGGATGGTAACGTACTCTTTACATTATTTATGGGACTAGCACCAGGCTTATTTGGATTACAATGTTGGAGTGCTTGCTGTTTTCCTTACCCATATTATATATATTATATATTTATATTTCCATTTGCTATATGCTTTGCTGTGGAGGGTTTTTGTCACTTTTTTTTACCCACCATAACTTAACTAAGTATATATATATATATATATATTTTAAATATATATATATATATATATATATATATATATATACACACATACAGAAGCACGCGGATGCACAGATACGCACACAATCAAATACACACAGACACACACACAGACATACAGTCATGCACACAGATACACATACACACACATACTGTACAGAAATATATATATATATACACACACATACACAGACATACACACAGATACACATACAGTACACACCTACATTTTTAGGATTGTAGCAGTGAGAGACGGAGCAGACACAGAGATACAGTGTCACATGAAAACAAACACACAAGATACACTCAAAAGGAATATGAAAAGTGACAGATCTAGTATAACAAGTGACAGACATACGCAGGGTTAATAAGAAAAGAGACAGTCGGATACACACAGAGAAGTGATCATATGGATAACCTGTATCGGTGACAGACTTCAGGAGAAGTTCCAATAAAAGCCAGACAAACACTCCGGGTAACAACGTTTTATTTAAACACCTGAAATCTTGACCCTCCGCCTGCAGTTTGGGAAAGGCAGAGGTTTTGGGATCTGTGTGTGTGGGGTTTGCTGTGTCTGGGGAGACCCCTAAATGCTCCTTTGTGTGACCCCTAAATGTTCTCTCTGTGTCTGGGAAGACCCCTAAATGTTCCCCAGTGTCTGTGAAGACCCCTAAATGTTTCCCAGTGTCTGTGAAGACCCCTAAATGTTCCCCAGTGTCTGTGAAGACCCCTAAATGTTCCCCAGTGTTGCTCACTTCAAAATAACCCAGAAAAGTAGCCTTGAGCCCTCGGTGACAGGGCGCTGTGCCCAGAGGGACTAGGCTCCCCTTACCTGTGAGTGTGGACTGCGTCCCCCCTGGCCTCTCCCCCCCTCTGGCAGCAGGGCTGACGTGGCAGGGGGAAGGGCCAGGGAGGTTAGAAATAGACAGAGGCAGGGGCACGGGGTCAGTTTGCACCCGGGCATGAGATTCCGCCCACTCTGCCCTTTAATGTGAATACTGTTACATATGTTGGTTGTACGTGTTTAAAATAAAAAAAGGAATAAATAAATAACTAGAATTTATACTGAGTTTGTGTTAGTAACTCCCTTAACTTCTCCGACAGCTGTTGAGTTCCCCTTTGGCGCTTAACGTGTTAGAAACACGTGTCACTATTTCTCTGCATTAATTTGCAGGTCATTGGAAGAGTTGCACAGTGACAGCAATTTGTACACTCACCATCTTCCCCCGAGCCGGATCCTGGCTGAATACCGCCGGCTCCTCCTTTTCAGCCATTGTTTGCTCCTCCTGGCTGAATTGCGACTGCGGTCTTATCCCCTCTCTGCCTCCGATCTGTATGAAGGACAATGCTTTTAGAGATATTCTGGGCCCTTCCAACTCCTCCATCGGACCCTTCCTCTCCCTGACCTTGCAGCGCACAGTATTACCTGCTATGATGCCTCTCAGCATACCATGGTAACTCATTCTGAACATACATGTGTCCTTTCTACATGTTACTAAGCTCGTATTACCAGGGCCGCAGACAGGTTTCCTGGGACCCAGGACTAGAGCTTCCACCGGGGCCCCCACCCACGTGTCTGCGACATTGCGAGAACCCCCTCCCCTCGTTTTCTCTTACACTGCCCCCTTCTCCCACACCACCTCGCTCTCACCCCCTTCTTACACTCCCACTGTCACTCTTTCCTTTTCATACCCCCAGGCCCAGTACCCCATTACACCCACCTCCCCAGACCCAGTACCCTGTCATATCCCCAAGCCCAGTTCCCCATTATACCCCTATCCCAAAGCCCAGTACCCCCTTATACCCCCTGCCCCAGAACCCATGATACCCCCCTCCCCAGGCCCAGTACCCCGTTATACCCCCCTGCCAAGACTTAGTACCCTGTAATACCCCAAAATCCAGTACCCAGTTATACCCACCTCCCCAGATCCAGTACCAGTTATACCCCATACACTGGCCCAGTACCCCGTGATACACCCCTCTCTCAGTTCAGTACCCCGTTATACCCAGTCCCAGTACCCAGTTCTACCTCCTCTTTGTCAGCCTCCTGACACTTCTCATCTTCTTCATCCTCCCACACTATTGAGCTGGAACTGGAGCTCTCAGGGTACCAAGCTGACAGGCCAATCGGCTTCACTTCCGTGCGCTCCCCGACCTGCAGGAGATATAACGTGTGTGTAACCAGGACAGTGATACTCTGTATCGCAAGAGCTCCTGTGACACTTATACCCCACTCCTCAGGCCAAGTACCCCGTTATACCCCAGGTACAGTACCCTGTTATTCCCCCTCCCCATGCCCAGTACCCCATTATAAATGAGGCCCAGTACCCCGTTATACCCCCCTTCCCCAGGCCCAGTAACCCGTTATACCCCTTTTCCCAGGCCCAGTACCCCGTAATCCCCCCTCCCCAGGTCCAATACCCCGTTATACCCCCTCCCCAGGCCAAGTAACCCGTTATACCCCTTTTCCCAGGCCCAGTACCCCGTAATCCCCCCTCCCCAGGTCCAGTACCCCGTTATACCCCCTCCCCAGGCCAAGTACCCTGTTATACCGTAACGTACTATTCTATAAATAGTGTCCTGTACAACAGCTAAAAGTACCATATGTGCGGCTGATTCACAGCTCAGTGATTCCCATTTACCTGTAAAGTGCTACTTCCACCTTCCTGTTGAGGGGTATTCTCCGCCCATGCCTGTGATACAGAGAATAGTAATGTGAGCACATGTATTCCTCACTCATAAGCATGTCCTGGTGCTGTATGGGAGGTTTGACGGTTAAACCAATTGTCCACACCACTCAAACAGTAACAATCTTTGCAACGCAACGTTGCTTCGTAATGTTAGCAACGTTTCGGAGTAATAGACCCCTTCAAGGCCCGTTTCAAGGCCCGTTTCCATGTCACACTAATGGACAGTGGTATTTCCCTTTAATTAATCCTATCTAAGGAACCTGAATGGTCCGTTTGACTCTCCCTTGCAGTCACATATAGGGGCCTATGCTAGTAGCCTTCATAAAGCAACTCGCTTGTTCTATTACGCCGGAGCAGAACCGCGTTCATTTGAGGTCCGGGACCCCCTGCTTCCTGAGATACAGGCCCCGTTATAGGGTGCATGTATCTCCTATGCATTTAAATGTCTCGTGTCACATGACCGTGGGATTTAAATGCATAGGAGATACCGGCACCCCATAACGGGGCCTGTATCTCAGGAAGCAGGGGTTCCCGGAGCTCAAGTCAACGCAGTTCTGCTCCAGAGACTTCCTGCTCACGTGCACTAGTATTACATTTTTTATTAAAACAGCTTAATTTCCTTAGTGGCTAGCCGCTAATGCAATGAAGGAATTCAACCTCAATAGCTGGTTTATTGAGGGCAGAGGGGGTGGATGAAGGGGGTAGTAGCCCCAGGGAGGGTAATTAAGCCTGCCTGGAAGGTTGCGGGAGGAGTTAACTTGCGGAACCGCTATGGTAATGAAGGGGTTAACCAGTGCTGCTAGCACCCGCTAGGCCTAAACATCCATCCTTGGGGGAACTACCCCCTTCATCTAATCCCTCTACCCACAATAAAGAAAAACACACAACAACCCTACTACCCACCTCCTCTACCCCCAACAACCCCCCCCCCCCCCCACCCTCAACACATACAGCACAGTAATGGGCAAAATTACTATTATCGAGATATGGATAATAGTGCATTTGCCCATTCTGTGTGTAAGTGTGAGAGTGTGTGTGTGCGTGTGTGTATGTGTAAGTGGGCGAGTGTGGGTGCACACGTGCAAGGAAGAGAGTGTGAGCAGGATAAGGAGTGTAAGGGGAGAGTGTGTGGGGGAGAAGGAGCATAAGGGGGAGAGTCTGAGGGGGAGAAGGAGCGTAAGGGGGAGAAGGAGCGTAAGGGGGAGAGTGTGAGGGGGATAAGGAGTGTAAGGGGGAGAGTGTATGGGGCAGAGGCAGCTTAAGGAGGAAGAGGGGGGAGTATGAGGGGGAGAAGGTGCGGGAGAAGGAGCGAGAGGGGGAGAAGGAGTACAAGGGGAGAAGAAGTGTAAGGGGGAGAAGGAGCTTAAGGGGGAGAGTGTGAGAGGGAGAAGGAGCGTAAGGGGGATAGTGTGTGGGGGAGAGGGAGCGTAAGGAGGGAGAGGGCGAGAGTGTGAGAAGGAGCGTGAGGGGGAGAAGGAGAGTAAGGGGGAGAGTGTGTGGGGGAGAGGGAGTGTAAGGAGGGAGAGTGTGAGGGGAAGAGGGAGCGTAAGGAGTTAAGTGAGGGGGGAGAGAGACGCGGCGACAGACAGGGGGCGAGGGTTGGGGTTCCCAAGTATTTCAAATTAACTTGTGAGCACATTCACATGTCTTAGACAGGTCTGCAACCCCTGCCTTTCAACCATTATCACCTAGCATACAGTGCTTCCACCGCAGCCAGGGATTCTGGGAAATAACATGCAAATGAGCATATATATATAGAAAAGAGAAGACAGTTGGCACACTACTGACCAGGCAAAAACAGATGCTTATCCCATATGAATAGAACAAAAAGTATATTTACTAGATTGGGGTCCAGCAAAAAAAGAGACAGCACACTGCATTTAGTCTTCAGACAAAAAACTGTATTGAAACACAGGGCACGTCAACCAACGTTTCGGTCACCCAGAGGGACAACCCTGATGAAGGTCCCTCTGGGTGACCGAAACGTTGGTTGCAGTGCCCTGTGATTCAATACAGTTTTTTGTCTGAAGGCTACATTCAGTGTGCTGTCTCTTTTTTTGCTGGACCCCAATCTGGTAAATATATATATATATATATATATATATATATATATATATATATATATATATAAAAGATAAAGAAAAAGCGCCCGATCCTTGTGTAAAATCAGATATAAAAGGGTTAATATTCCATGGACAGACAAATGCACACTCACAGTTTGTCAATAAAATAAAGGCATGTTATGGGACCAGCCCATGCACCAGATGGACGTGAGACTTCACAGCCGTCCTCCGTTTGAATGCGGTTGAAATCACTGCAAATGGATGTTGCTGCTGCTGTAGTCACCGAAAAGATCTTTTTCCTTCAAACCGGAACGCCTCTGGTCAGTACGGCCGCCATTAACCTCTCACCAATCAGGGACCAGGGAAATCCTTCACTGACATCCTCACTCTGGTGTCTGGACTGCTCGACCACCGTAGTTCCTATGCCACGTGACCCTACGCGTTTCATCCGTCTCAGCGGATTTCATCAGGGGATGAACCCCAATTGAATTGAATCACCATAAAGAACATTGGTGTCAGGGAACAGAAATTAGCCAAGTCTTCTTCGGGGATAAAGAACAACCAACTACAGACTTCTGTATACCGCAAACCTACAGAGAGAGCCAGCTATTTGAGGGACAACAGCTTCCACCCGACACACACCAAACATGCAACCATCTACAGTCAAGCCATACGCTACAACCGGATACGCTCCGACACAGCAGACAGAGACCAGCGGATTAAAGCCTTGAGATCAGATTTTATAAACCACTAGCTGAGAGACCCGGCGTTGCCCGGGATGTAAATGCATAATAGGTCGTATTATTTATAAATTGTGGAACAATAGGTGAGTATTTGTTGTAAACGTTGGATAATAATGTTGAAAAGAAAGATGGAAGAAAATGTAATACGATGTTGTATAAAAAAGCGCGGGAAACAGGGAGAGACAGAGGAAGAGGCGGAGCCTCCGGGACCGGTGGGGAAGAGAGCGGGAGATGTGCTGCTAACACTGTGAGCCCCGCTAATGTATGTAACACTGTGTGTGTGTGTGTGTGTGTGTGTGTGTGTGTGTGTGTGTGTGTGTGTGTATTTTTTTTTTGGACCTTTGGCCCGTCACTCCGCCTCAGGCCAATGAGAGGTGTGGGGGACGGGCCAAGGGGGTGGTGTGAGTGTGTGAGCCCAATGAGAGGTGTGCGGGGGCGGGCGGCCCAAGGGACCAATGAGATTGCCGCTAGGGACACCGGACATCCAGGCAGGCAGGCAAACATACAGTGCTTTCACTAATATAGTATAAGATGGATATAACCACAGCATTGTAGACCAGCAAATTCACAAAGCCACCAGAATACCAAGAAGTGATCTCCTTGAATACAAACAGAAGGAGACAAGCGACAGGGTACCTTTGGTGGTCACATATAACTCACACCTAGGAGCCCTACGCAAGATCGCCAGGGAACTACAACCCATCCTCCAGGAAGATACAAGACTGCAACAGGTCTTCCCTGAAGCAACCTTATTATCATACAGACAACCTCATAATCTCAAGAATATTATGGTGAGGAGGAAAGTATTCAGCAGTACAACTGAATGCGGGACGAAACCATGCCAGGACCCAAGATGCAAAACATGCGCAATGCTCTACACAGCGGACACAATACAAATACCACACAGGAATCGGGAATACAAAATCAGAGGAAGGTTCACCTGTTCCTGCAGCAATGTCGTGTACCTCATCATGTGCATGAAATGCCCAGGGGGCTGCTACTACATAGGTGAGACGGGGCAGGGGCTAAACAAGAGAATGAACCTGCATCGCCACAGCATCACACGCGGAACAAGAGACAGTCCTGTCGGCGGACATTTCTCTGACTCTGGCCATAAGATGAACGATCTGAAAGGTAATCTTAAAACACCGAAAGAGAGACGGTTGCATGAATACAAATTTATGCAACTGTTCGGGACACTTAACGATGGCCTAAACAGAGATCGAAATTTTATGAGTCATTACTGACACAAGTGAACTCTCTTCCCATGAGTGCTAAAGACCATGTCTGCACATACTGTGCTATATGTATGCACACACAGCTGTCTCTCACACATACTAATACTCCTTGTTTTTCCATCCCTATACACCAATAGAGACCACATAGTATCCACACACACTTTTAGTTATGGTACTATCTCTCACATTTCCACACCTACCCACACCATTTATATTAACTCCCACTCCACACACCCTTTTTTGTAAAGCACTGTATACACTGTGGGCTCTCCATTCATTTATATTCACACAGATACACACACACACACTCTTACATCACTTACTTTCAGGAACCATTTAACACCTCTAGCCATAAATGTCATCCGCACCGGGGGAAGGACAAGCACAGATAACATTCCAAGAGGCACTGTTTTTAAGTATACCATTTGCTTGCTTCATTCATTGTAACATCGCCGGAAGAAGAGATCAGTGTATCTCGAAAGCTCGCACAAATAAAAGCATTTTGTTAGCCACAGAACGGTATCATCTATTTATTTTTTGATTATTGAAGCTTGGCTAACACGGTACTGATATCTCTCTCTCTCTCTCTATATATATATATATATATATATATATATATATATATATATATATATATATAAAACCATCCAGCAGGGCAGCGGAACAGCAAAGAGAGGCAGCACTCAGAGGTAAGTGTACAAAGAATTGTATTGTAACAGACACAAAAATCCAATTTTTCGATCCCACAGAGGATTTTCTTCCTGGGATGCGCCTCTCCCTGCTGTTCCACTGTCCTGCTGGATGGTAACGTACTCTTTACATTATTTATGGGACTAGCACCAGGCTTATTTGGATTACAATGTTGGAGTACTTGCTGTTTTCCTTACCCATATTATATATATATTTATATTTCCATTTGCTATATGCTTTGCTGTGGAGGGTTTTTGTCACTTTTTTTTACCCACCATAACTTAACTAAGTATATATATATATATATATATATTTTTTTTTTTTAAATATATATATATATATATATATATATATATATATATACACACATACAGAAACACGCGGACGCACAGATACGCACACAATCAAATACACACAGACACACACACAGGTATACAGTCATGCAAACAGATACACATACACACACATACTGTACAGAAATATATATATATATATACACACATACACAGACATACACACAGTAACACATACACACCTACATTTTTAGGATTGTAGCAGTGAGAGACGGAGCAGACACAGAGATACAGTGTCACATGAAAACAAACACACAAGATACACTCAAAAGGAATATGAAAAGTGACAGATCTAGTATAACAAGTGACAGACATACGCAGGGTTAATAAGAAAAGAGACAGTCGGATACATAAAGAGAAGTGATCATATGGATAACCTGTATCGGTGACAGACTTCAGGAGAAGTTCCAATAAAAGCCAGACACACTCCGGGTATCAACGTTTTATTTAAACACCTGAAATCTTGACCCTCCGCCTGCAGTTTGGGAAAGGCAGAGGTTTTGGGATCTGTGTGTGTGGGGTTTACTGTGTCTGGGGAGACCCCTAAATGTTCCTTTGTGTGACCCCTAAATGTTCCCTCTGTGTCTGGGAAGACCCCTAAATGTTCCCCAGTGTCTGTGAAGACCCCTAAATGTTCCCCAGTGTTGCTCATTTCAAAATAACCCAGAAAAGTAGCCTTGAGCCCTCGGTGACAGGGCGCTGTGCCCAGAGGGACTAGGCTCCCCTTACCTGTGAGTGTGGACTGCGTCCCCCCTGGCCTCTCCCCCCCTCTGGCAGCAGGGCTGACGTGGCAGGGGGAAGGGTCAGGGAGGTTAGAAATAGACAGAGGCAGGGGCACGGGGTCAGTCTGCACCCGGGCATGAGATTCCCGCCCACTCTGCCCTTTAATGTGAATACTGTTACATATGTTGGTTGTACGTGTTTAAAATAAAAAAAGGAATAAATAAATAACTAGAATTTATACTGAGTTTGTGTTAGTAACTCCCTTAACTTCTCCAACAGCTGTTGAGTTCCCCTTTGGCGCTTAACGTGTTAGAAACACGTGTCACTATTTCTCTGCATTAATTTGCAGGTCATTGGAAGAGTTGTACAGTGACAGCAATTTGTACACTCACCATCTTCGCCCGAGCCGGATCCTGGCTGAATACCGCCGGCTCCTCCTTTTCAGCCATTGTTTGCTCCTCCTGGCTGAATTGCGGCTGCGGTCTTATCCCCTCTCTGCCTCCGATCTGTATGAAGGACAATGCTTTTAGAGATATTCTGGGCCCTTCCAACTCCTCCATCGGACCCTTCCTCTCCCTGACCTTGCAGCGCACAGTATTACCTGCTATGATGCCTCTCAGCATACCATGGTAACTCATTCTGAACATACATGTGTCCTTTCTACATGTTACTCAGCTTCTATGACCAGGGCCGCAGACAGGTTTCCTGGGGCCCTGGACTAGAACTTCCACCGGGTCGCCCCACCCACGTGTTGGCGACATTGCGAGAACCCCCTCCCCCCGTTTTCTCTTACACTGCCCCCTTCTCACACACCACCTCGCTCTCACCCCCCTCTTACACTCCCACTGTCACTCTTTCCTTTTCATACCCCCAGGCCCAGTACCCCATTACACCCACCTCCCCAGACCCAGTACCCTGTCATATCCCCAAGCCCAGTTCCCCATTATACCCCTATCCCAAAGCCCAGTACCCCCTTATACCCCCTGCCCCAGAACCCATGATACCCCCCTCCCCAGGCCCAGTACCCCGTTATACCCCCCTGCCAAGACTCAGTACCCTGTAATACCCCAAAATCCAGTACCCAGTTATACCCACCTCCCCAGATCCAGTACCAGTTATACCCCATACACTGGCCCAGTACCCCGTGATACACCCCTCTCTTGGTTCAGTACCCCATTATACCCAGTCCCAGTACCCAGTTATACCTCCTCTTTGTCAGCCTCCTCACACTTCTCATCTTCTTCATCCTCCCACACTATTGAGCTGGAACTGGAGCTCTCAGGGTACCAAGCTGACAGGCCAAACGGCTTCACCTCCGTGCACTCCCCGACCTGCAGGAGATATAACGTGTGTGTAACCAGGACAGTGATACTCTGTATCGCAAGAGCTCCTGTGACACTTATACCCCACTCCTCAGGCCAAGTACCCCGTTATACCCCAGGCCCAGTACCCCGTTATACCCCCCTTCCCCAGGCCCAGTAACCCGTTATACCCCATTTCCCAGGCCCAGTACCCCGTAATACCCCCTCCCCAGGTCCAGTACCCCATTATACCCCCTCCCCAGGCCCAGTAACCCGTTATACCCCATTTCCCAGGCCCAGTACCCCGTAATACCCCCTCCCCAGGTCCAGTACCCCGTTATACTCCCTCCCCAGACCAAGTACCCTGTTATACCGTATCGGACTATTCTATAAATAGTGTCCTGTACAACAGCTAAAAGTACTATATGTGCGGCTGATTCACAGCTCAGTGATTCCCATTTACCTGTAAAGTGCTACTTCCACGTTCCTGTTGAGGGGTATTCTCCGCCCATGCCTGTGATACAGAGGATAGTAATGTGAGCACATGTATTCCTCACTCATAAGCATGTCCTGGTGCTGTATGGGAGGTTTCACGGTTAAACCAATTGTCCACACCACTCAAACAGTAACAATCTTTGCAATGCAACGTTGCTTCGTAATGTTAGCAACGTTTCGGAGTAATAGACCCCTTCAAGGCCCGTTTCCATGTCACACTAATGGACAGTGGTACTTCCCTTTAATTAATCCTATCTAAGGAACCTGAATGGTCCGTTTGACTCTCCCTTGCAGTCACATATAGGGGCCTATGCTAGTAGCCTTCATAAAGCAACTCGCTGGTTCTATTACGCCGGATCAGAACCGCGTACATTTGAGGTCCGGGACCCCCTGCTTCCTGAGATACAGGCCCCGTTATAGGGTGCATTTAAACATTTAAGACATTTAAATGTCTCGTGTCACATGACCATGGGATTTAAATGCATAGGAGATACCGGCACCCCATAACGGGGCCTGTATCTCAGGCAGCAGGGGTTCCTGGACCTCAAGTCAACGCAGTTCTGCTCCGGAGACCTCCTGCTCACGTGCACTAGTATTACATTTTTTATTAAAACAGCTTAATTTCCTTAGTGGCTAGCCGTTAATGCAATGAAGGAATTCAACCTCAATAGCCGGTTTATTGAGGGCAGAGGGGGTGGATGAAGGGGGTAGTAGCCCCAGGGAGGGTAATTAAGCCTGCCTGGAAGGTTGCGGGAGGAGTTAACTTGCGGAACCGCTATGGTAATGAAGGGGTTAACCAGTGCTGCTAGCACCCGCTAGGCCTAAACATCCATTCTTGGGGGATCTACCCCCTTCATCTAATCCCTCTACCCACAATAAAGAAAAACACACAACAACCCTACTACCCACCTCCTCTACCCCCAACAACCCCCCCCCCCCACCCTCAACACATACAGCACAGTAATGGGCAAAATTACTATTATCGAGATATGGATAATAGTGCATTTGCCCATTCTGTGTGTAAGTGTGAGAGTGTGTGTGTGCGTGTGTGTATGTGTAAGTGGGCGAGTGTGGGTGCACACGTGCAAGGAAGAGAGTGTGAGCAGGATAAGGAGTGTAAGGGGAGAGTGTGTGGGGGAGAAGGAGCATAAGGGGGAGAGGGGAAGGGGGAGAATGAGGAGGAGGGGGAGAAGGAGCGTAAGGGGGAGAGTGTGAGGGGGAGAAGGAGCATAAGGGGGAGAGCGTGAGGGGGAGAAGGAGCGTTAGGGGGAGAGTGTAAGGGGGAGAGTGTGAGGGGGTAAAGGAGCAAAGGGGGAGAGTGTGAGGGGGAGAAGGAGCGTGAGGGGGAGAGGGGAAGGGGGAGAATGAGGAGGAGGGGGAGAAGGAGCGTAAGGGGGAGAGTGTGAGGGGGAGAAGGAGCATAAGGGGGAGAGCGTGAGGGGGAGAAGGAGCGTTAGGGGGAGAGTGTAAGGGGGAGAGTGTGAGGGGAAGAAGGAGCATAAGGGAGAGAGCGTGAGGGGGGAGAAGGAGTGTGAGGGGGATAGTGTGTGGGGGAGAAGGCGCGTAAGGGGGATAGTGTGAGGGGGAGAAGGTTCATAAGGAGGAGATTGTGAGGGGTAAAGGAGCGTAAGGGAGAGAGTGAGGGAGAGAAGGTGTATAAGGGGGAGAGTATGAGAGGGAGAAGGAGCATAAGGGGGAGAGTGTGAGGGGAAGGAGCGTAAGGGGAGAGCGTGAGGAGGTAAAGGAGCGTAAGGGAGAGAGTGAGGGAGAGAAGGTGTATAAGGGGGAGAGTATGAGAGGGAGAAGGAGCGTAAGGGGGAGAGTGAGGGGGAGAAGGAGCGTAAGGGGGAGAGTGTGAGGGGGAGAAGGAGCATAAGGTGTAGAGTGAGGTAGAGAAGGAGCATAAGGGGGAGAGCGTGAGGGGGTGAAGGAGAGTGAGGGGAGAGTGTGAGGGGGAAAAGGATCGTAAGAGGAGAGCGTAAGGGGGAGAGTGTGAGGGGAGAAGGAGTGTAAGGGGGAGAGTGTGAGGGGGAGTGTGAGGGGGGAGAAGGCGCGTAAGGGGGAGATTGTGAGGGGGAGAAGGAGCATAAAGGGGAGAGAGTGAGGGGGAGAAGGAGCGTAAGGGAGAGAGTGTGAGGGGGAGAAGGAGCGTAAGGGGGATAGTGTGAGAGGGGGAGTGAGGGATGAGGGAGACAGGGTGACAGACAGGGGGTGAGGGTTGGAGTTCCCCAGAATTTAAAAATCATATTCTGGGGTTTCCTAACCAAAAAAAAGTTGAAAACCACTGATATATGTGTGTGTGTGTGTGTGTGTGTGTGTGTGTGTGTGTGTGTGTGTGTGTGTGTGTGTGTGTGTGTGTGTGTGTGTGTGTGTGTGTGTGTGTGTGTGTGTGTGTGTGTGTGTGTGTGTGTGTGTGTGTGTGTGTACATTTTCACTTTACATACATGCTTCGGTCCCATTGCGTACGCTAATGCGGGGTATGCCTGTTCTTGGGTTTAACAAAGACCTTAAACTTTGGAAAGGCAGATTTTAATAAACTGAGGTCTAATCTAGTAGTAATACAATGGGATGATGTTTTTGCAGGGAAAAATGTAGAAGATAAATGGGCAGTTTTAAAACATTGTTAGAAAAGCACACTTATCAGTGTATACCCTTGGGTAATAAGTATAAAAGAAATAACTCAAAACCAATGTGGCTAAATAAACAGGTAGGGGAGGAAATGGACAAGAAGAGGAAGGCGTTTAGATTCTTTAAGTCAGAAGGGACGAAGACATCGTATCAGGATTATAAGGAATGTAACAAAAATTGCAAAAGGGCAATCAAATTAGCAAAAATGGATAATGAAAAAAGGATTGCAATAGAAAGTAAGGTCAACCCTAAAAAGTTCTTTAAGTACCTTAATAACAAAAAAATGAGAAAAGAAAATATAGGACCCTTTCAGTGTGAGATGGGTAGGCAGATTATTGGAGATAAGGAAAAAGCTGAGGAATTAAACAAATTCTTTGCCTCTGTGTTTACCAGGGAAGAATCAAATTCAATAGTAGTGCCGCAGGAGGAAGCCACAACCTCCACATTAATGAGCAATTGGTTAACTGAGGAAGAAGTTCATAAGCGACTTGAAAAAATGAAAGTAAATAAGGCACCTGGCCCCGATGGCATACAGCCAAGAGTTCTCAAGGAGTTATTTATTTATTTATTTTTTATTTATAAAAATATTTTACCAGGAAGTAATACATTGAGAGTTACCTCTCGTTTTCAAGTATGTCCTGGGCACAGAGTAAAACAAAATAATACATGGTTACAAATACAGTTACATAAATGAACAAGGTATACATTATATACAAGACATTGCATGCACAGTTAAAGAAAATATATATTATGAGCGTATGAAACAGTTACAGACCAGATTAAAGTGTGAGACAGCCTTAGATTTGAAAGAATGTAAGCTGGTGGTGGATATGAGAGTCTCTGGTAGGTTGTTCCAGTTTTGGGGTGCACGGAAGGAGAAGGAGGAACGTCCAGATACTTTGTTGAGTCTTGGGACCATGAATAGTCTTTTGGAGTCTGATCTCAGGTGATAGGTACTGCATGTGGTAGGGGTGAGGAGCTTGTTCAGGTAGCTGGGTAGCTTGCCCAGAAAGTATTTGAGGGTGAGACAGGAAAGGTGAACTTTGCGCCTAGACTCTAGTGATGACCAATCTAGTTCTTTGAGCATTTCGCAGTGATGTGTGTTGTAGTTGCATTGGAGAACAAAACGACAAATTGAATTGTAGAGGGTGTCAAGTTTGCTAAGGTGGGTTTGAGGAGCCGAGCCATATACTATGTCTCCATAGTCAATAATTGGCATTAGCATCTGCTGTGCAATACGCTTTCTGACCAGGAGACTTAGGGAGGATTTGTTCCTGTAAAGTACCCCTAGTTTGGCATAGGTCTTGGTTGTCAGGGTATCAATGTGCATCCCGAATGTTAAGTGGGAGTCAAACCATAAGCCCAGGTATTTAAAATAGTTAAGCTCAGTGATAGCCAAACCATTATATTTAATATTCAAGGACTCCATTTCCACAGGCTCAGTACCACAAGATTGGCGTAAAGCAGATGTGGTGCCTATATTTAAAAAGGGAGCTAGATCACAACCAGGAAATTACAGACCTGTAAGCCTGACTTCAATAGTAGGGAAACTACTTGAAGGTTTAATACGGGATAATATTCAGGAATACCTAATGGAAAACAAAATTATTAGTAATAGTCAGCATGGATTTATGAAGGATAGATCTTGCTGTCATCACTCACAGGTTTTTTACCTCCCACAACGGACACTGACTGAGCTCTATTCCAATTACCTGATTTTGGGGCTTTCTTGTAAGTTCCCATTGCATCTGTGTGTTCCATGATGTTTGCTCACTAAATCCATTTGTTGTCCTTTCAATCCGTGCAGCAATTCTTTATTGTCCTCTCTCCATGTCCCCATTATAGTTATAGGGTTATCATAATTTCATCACACAGTGTTGCACTATCATCTGTGTGATGCTTTGTCCCTTTATGATCACCCGGTGTACTGCGCTCCCTGACTTCTCGACAATGCAACTAGTAAAGGATCAACAAGGAAGATCCATTGAAGGTTGAGCTACAATTGAACACTGGTTGTATATTTTATTTTCTCCTTTTTTCTTTTTATTGTTGCCTCACCCTTATTGTTGGTTCACCATTGTATGTAATTTTTCCCTACCTGGAACCCCCTCAGGAGCGCCTGGTGATTTCCGTGTTCTTTTATCAAACGGGCAATGGATGGAAGGGAAGTAAACATAATTATGCCCCTTTACAAAGCACTAGTAAGACCACACCTTGAATATGGAGTACAGTTTTGGGCACCAAATCCTAAGAAAAGACATTATGGAACTAGAGAGAGTGCAGAGAAGAGCCACAAAATTAATAAAGGGGATGGACAATCTAACTTATGAGGAGAGGCTAGCTACAGATGCAGCAACGAGTGTTAGAACTCTGCCTGGGTATTTTCTGGGGCAGTCTCACAGTAAATGCCTCAACATTGCCTCAATATCTCTGAGATTCTTAATGGCCCATAGGATTAACACCGCAGGGGGTTCCTGCAAACTGAATGGGACTGCAGGGACCCCTGCTGTGTCAATCCGATGGGCCATTAAGAATCTCACAGAAATGTTGAGGCAATTACTGTGAGACTGCCCCAGAATCTCCAAGGAATTTCTCCGGTATGCGTTCTAATACTGGTGGCTGCATCAGTAAATTAGTTTTAGTTACATTGGAAAAGAGGCATCTAAGAGGCGATATGATAACTATATACAGTACAAATATATTCGGGGACAATACAAGGAGCTTTCAAAAGAACTATTCATCCCACGGGCAGTACTAAGGACTCGGGGCCATCCCTTAAGGTTGGAGGAAAGGAAATTTCACCAGCAACAAAGGAAAGGGTTCTTTACAGTAAGGGCAGTTAAAATGTGGAATTCATTACCCATGGAGACTGTGATGGCAGATACAATAGATTTGTTCAAAAAAAGGTTAGATATCTTTTTAGATGGGAAAGGTATACAGGGATATACCAAATAAGTATACAGTACATGGGAAGGATGTTGATCCAGGGATTAATCCAATAGCCAATTCTTGGAGTCAGGAAGGAATTAATTTTTCCCCTTAATGGGGTTTTTTGTTTGCCTTCCTCTGGATCAATAAGTAAGTATAGATATAGGATAAAGTATCTGTTGTCTAAATTTAGCATAGGTTGAACTTTATGGACCTACGTCTTTTTTCAACCTCATCTACTATGTAACTATGTAAGTTACAATAAAAGCCAGACAAACACTCCGGGTATCAACGTTTTATTTAAACACCTGAAATCTTGACCCTCCGCCTGCAGTTTGGGAAAGGCAGAGGTTTTGGGATCTGTGTGTGTGGGGTTTGCTGTGTCTGGGGAGACCCCTAAATGTTCCGTGTGACCCCTAAATGTTCTCTCTGTGTTTGGGAAGACCCCTAAATGTTCCCCAGTGTCGCTCGCTTCAAAATAACCCAGAAAAGTAGCCTTGAGCCCTCGGTGACAGGGCGCTATGCCCAGAGGGACTAGGCTCCCCTTACCTGTGAGTGTGGACTGCGTCCCCCCTGGCCTCTCCCCCCCTCTGGCAGCAGGGCTGAGGGGGAATGGTCAGGGAGGTTAGAAATAGACAGAGGCAGGGGCACGGGGTCAGTCTGCACCCGGGCATGAGATTACCGTCCACTCTGCCCTTTAATGTGAATACTGTTACATATGTTGGTTGTACGTGTTTAAAATAAAAAAAGGAAAAAATAAATAACTAGAATTTATACTGAGTTTGTGTTAGTAACTCCCTTAACTTCTCCGACAGCTGTTGAGTTCCCGTTTGGCGCTTAACATGTTAGAAACACGTGTCACTATTTCTCTGCATTAATTTGCAGGTCATTGGAAGAGTTGCACAGTGACAGCAATTTGTACACTCACCATCTTCGCCCGAGCCGGCTCCTCCTTTTCAGCCATTGTTTGCTCCTCCTGGCTGAATTGCGGCTGCGGTCTTATCCCCTCTCTGCCTCCGATCTGTATGAAGGACAATGCTTTTAGAGATATTCTGGGCCCTTCCAACTCCCCAATCGGACCCTTCCTCTCCCTGACCTTGCAGCGCACAGTATTACCTGCTATGATGCCTCTCAGCATACCATGGTAACTCATTCTGAACATACATGTGTCCTTTCTACATGTTACTAAGCTCGTATGACCAGGGCCGCAGACAGGTTTCCTGGGGCCCAGGACTAGAGCTTCCACCGGGGCCCCCCACCCACGTGTTGGCGACATTGCGAGCACCCTCTCCCCCATTTTCTCTTACACTGCCCCCTTCTCACACACCACCTCGCTCTCTCATCCCCCTCTTACACTCCCACCTCTGTCTGTCAGTCTCCCCTCCCCTCTTACACCCCTCTGTCTCAAACTCCCCGCTCCGATCCCACACTACATAACCCCCATTCCCAGTACACACACACAATAAGCCCCCTCCCCAAATACACACACATACACAGTAAGCGCCCCTTCCTAAATACACACACACAATACGCACCCCCCCCCCCCAAATTAACAATGGCACAAATAAATTGGCTTATAATTAAAAATTCGTAGAGCGTTGGATCCCTTTTTTACTGACCCCTCCTCAAATACACACACATACTGTACAGAGTAAGCACCTTCCCAAATGCACACAAACACACACACACAATAAGCCGCCCTTCCTAAATACACACACATACACAATAAGTGCCCCTTCCTAAATACACACACATACAGTGGCGGCCGCCTTTATTCTCCTGCGGCCGCCACCACAATGCGCGGGCAATGTGCGGGCAGACGCGACTGGTTTCTGTTGCGTGCCGCGCGTCACTGTGGCGCCGGTCACACGTGGCAGGGTTCCCCCTACATCCCCGAGTTCCCCCGGCATCCCCGAAGGGTGAAAGGTAAGCGGGGTAAGGGGAAGCTGCGCGAAGCAGAGGCGGGCAGAGGCGGGCAGAGGGGAGGGGAAGATGCGAAGATGCGGCCAAGTTTGGCGCCAGCCGAAAAAAGCCCCGGAAAATTACGGGCATTTGTTAGATTAAAGATGGCCGCAGCAGTACACAATAAGCGCCCCTTCCCAAATACACACACACAATAAGCCCCCTTCCCAAATACACACACATACACAGTAAGTACCCTTCCCAAATACACACACACACACACACACACACACACACACACACACACACACACACACACACACACACACACGCACGCACGCACGCACACACACACACACACACACACACACACACACACACACAATAAAGACCCCTCCTGAAATACACACACACTAAGCCCACTCCTCAAAGGTTGTCCTTTAATCAGATCTTACCCGAGGTGTCTCTCTCTCCCTGGGGAAAGTGCGCCTTTACGCTGGGAGGCTCCTTCCGCTCTCAAATGTCCAAGTATCCGCTCTACAAGTAGCTCACGTCGGGAGAAAACTCCTTGCAGACGCAGTCAGCAGCTGTGCAGGTTATTGCAGTCAGCAGCAAGTGATAACAGCACAAGCCCAGTGACACAGGACTCAGGTACAGGGCGGTTGGGCTGTAACCACGGAAATCAGGTAGCACATAAACATGGCATTTTTTGAGCTGTAGAATGATGATGTGCGTCACATTCTGGGCTCAGCCCCTGAGCTCTCTCAGCTGCTACCAGCGTGTGATAATAGGAGAGATCCCTATACTGGGATGTGATAAGAAACATGGGGGCCATTTACTGTAATACTGTGTCCCATAACCTGCTTTATATGAAGTGTCATTTTCACTAATTAGTAAAGACGCTAAACATTGAAAAATAGCTTCTGGCAGCTTGGCTCATTTTCTCTACAAATGTTCAATGAGAAAGTTGAATTAAACATCTTGTGATTTTTCAAACGGGCTAAAGTGTTAAAATAAACCCTCTGGGAGGTAAGAGCTTTACCCAAGGCCGTGATCATACCAAAAGCTGCGGGCCGCGCGCTCCCTCAGGGCGATGCGCCCGCCCCAAATCTGCACTGCAGGCAGGCGGCATCGAGAGGTGACAGGGAGGCGCAGCCATGACATCACACGAGCGCTTCGCCCTCATTGGCTGAACCGCTCAGTGACGCGTCGCCCGGCAAGATCAAATTCTGAGGTCTGTTCTAAATTGGAGGGCGTGATGGTGCGGGCGGTTACTGCGCGCTCATTGTAATACTGTAGTGTGTAAGGCCTCGTTCAGGGTGCAGGCTTCGGAGGGAGGGCGTGCTGCCGTGCGAGCTGCCGTGGGACACAAAGTATTCACATTGAATACTGGTTGTCAGGGTAGCAGCTGCCCTGTCTCCGAAGCCCGGAGTTGACGCTGAATACAGTTTCAATAAACGAAAAAATCGTTTTTTGAAGCTGCAGCAGCGTCACTGGGACCTCGGCAGCCAACGAAATCATTCTTGAGAATGATTTCATGACTGCAACTGGGATCCCTAAGCTGCCGTCTGTAGCCCCCTCGCCGCCTCCTCAACTCCTGAAAAAGTCTGCTGGGGATGAACACACATCGCCCAGCAGACTGCCGCCCTCCCGAACGCCCTCCCTCCAATTCCTGCCTCTGGCACCCTGAACGAGGCCTTATGGCGGCGCGCGGTCCGAAGCTTTAGGCCTTCAGCAGAGGTCGGCAACCTGTGGCCCCCGAGCCGCACGCGGCTCTTTCCGCCCCTACTCGTGTCTCTCTGCAGGTTGCCGACCCACAGCTGCTGCCTCTCCCCCTCACTATCCTGCGGCAAACCTAATATGATCCACAGAGGGGGCCTGCTGGGAGGTGTCCGTGCCGGTGCCTGACTGGTAGAAGGGAGGTTCCCCTGACAGGCACCTCTGTGGGCACCTTTCAGCAGGCAGCTCGGCAGGCCCCCTCCACAGGCCTCTAACAGGCCCCCTCCCTCCTCCAGGGCAGCAGCTCACTCAGATCCTCCCTCCCCTATCCCTGTCCCCC